>NC_057808.1:72840611-72939391 GCF_018294505.1 Triticum aestivum | reverse complement strand
GGGGGGGGGGTAGCTAGAAGGAGATTGTTAAGTGTGAGTGTGTGTTTTACCCATCCAGGCGGAAGTTATGTGCACAAAAGAGGAGAACGATTCGATGTGGCGTTAGGATTGAGGGTAATTAACTACGTATGGAGACATAGAGACCTTGAACGTGCATGTGTGAGAGGTATACATGTATACGTGGGATGTGTGTGTGTGTGCGCGCGCATGATCGAGATAAAAGAAAGAAGACATAAGTCATAAGATCAACGACATGGGAGAGACGGATCGGTATGACAATATGCATGCATGTGAGAATGCAGGGAAGAAGGCCCAACAATTGAGCATGTGTTTTTGTCTTTAAGAGATAGTGGCGTGGGCTGGAGCATGCATCTATGGCGAGCAGAGGGAGTGAGGCGCAACGATTGTGCAAAAGAGACCAACCTATAAATGCATATGTATGGAGAGACATATATAGTGTGGGTGATAGGAAGCAAGACTCCGTGCGAGAAAGAAATGTTGACGGAGAAACTACAGATAGATACAGAGATGGAGATGCTAGCTAGAGGGACATCCGCTAGTTTGGGTGTTGGAGATGACCGTCGGGTGGTTCAAAGGGTGAAGTTCTATATGTGTGTGAGAGGGCACTTGACTGCATGTAGAGAGAAACATATGTTGTGTGCGTGATAGGAATCAAGAGTGAGGGCGAGAAAGAAGGTTGATGGAGAAACAGATAAATAGAAAGATAAAGATGCTAGCTAGTGTGCGTTAGAGATAGGAGTCGAGTGGATCAGAAGGCTGGGTTATGTGTGTGGGTGTGAGAGAGATAGAGAGAGGGTGCATGTGAGTCACATACAAACATATATCATAGAGAAATGATATCCAGAGAGACGGAGTTTTGTGTCTGCGAGAGAGAAAGATATTTCACAACGAGAGTGATAGCTAGAGAGACATACGAGGGAACGCAAGATATCTCTAGGGAGAGAGGGTGTGTGTGAGCGACATACAAGAGAACAATGGAGAAATATGAGACCCTGGGAGACAGAGTTTGTGTTTGTGTGTGAGAAAGAGACATTGAAGAGGAAGAGTCGTAGGTTCTCATATCTAAGGAGCGAAAGACATCTCTGTATGAGGGGTGTGCGAGTGGCACACATGGGAATAGTAGAGAGAAATGAGACCCCGGGAGACAAAGTTTTGTGTTTGCATGAGGGAAAGAGATTCCACATGGAGAATCATAGTTAGAGACACATAGCAGGGAGCGAGATATACTTAGAGAGAGATAGAGTGATGAATGTCGAGGGAGAGTACCGTCAGTGTGTTACAAAGATGAAAGATCACTGTCGACATACAGGTAGCACGAGAGATACCTGAGAGACGATGAACGCGTATAGGTCCAGAGAGATAATCCTATATAAGCATGAGTGATAGCTATATGAGACGAATATCTGGATTAAAGGGGATTCAAATATTTAAACTGGAGATCACGACATCGATAATATCATAACGCAAATTGGTGTATCAAACCTGCATATTCATTTGAATTTGGGCACACGTGTAATGTTATATAGTTTATCAATATTGGTGATCTATAGATTCTTCAATTACAAACAATGCATGGTTTATATGCAATTAATGTCTAAACGGGATTACACTATATGTTGCGTGTGTGAAACACATTATACATGTTTGAGAAGTAGAGAAAAACCCGCATGAAACACACATTAATTGGAGACAGTTAGCGAGGAATGCATACATTGGATTCCAACATAAAGTGGTTTCAAATATTTGAAAATCCAAATTGATGGATACAACCTTATGAACCTGAGGTCATGCCATTTGTAATCCATATTTATGTATAAATGGTGTTGTGCTTTTGAAAGTATATAAAAAATGATGTATATAGAATGTAATTCCAATTGAAAATGGATTCCGCCCAAAAAAATAGAATACAAACGGGATTCGAATTGAGTTGGCACGGTAAACGTGCACTCTGCAAAATGTGAACGAAGCGGGGAAAGTCGCAGTAACCGCCCGAAACCAAAATCTGCGAGATGGAAATCACTACTGCCTATCCCTGCGATAGGGGTAGGTTTGTAATTTCACGCAAACGTGACGTAACCGCCTCTCACCCAAATTCATACACGGTGGGCGCCAAAACACAGTGTGTCCTCGGCCGAAATCGACTCCCTCCCCGATTCATATTCATACACGGTGGGCGCCGAAAACAAACTCTCGTCGGCAAATATTCGGTGTATGCGAGATTACCGTCCTATCCCCAACCGACTAATGTTGCTGTGATGTAGTAGAAATTTGAAACGGGGGCTAAGTTTGTAAATTTCCTCGCATTTGAGACAAGCGCGCCCTGAATACATGGTTCCCCCCTTCCTCTCTACCTCCCTTTTCCCCATTCGTACTCCGTGGGCGCCAAAACACCCTCTCCACCCCACCCTCCTCCGTCCGCCGACGTCCGCCACCCATCCACCGCCATCCTCCTCCACCATGCCGGAGCTGATACCCCGACGCCGCCGTCCATTACAAGAGATCGACCTCTCTCATCCACGGCTTCGGACCGGGATCCTTGCATCCCGTCCTCTCGCTTCATCCCCGTCGTCGTCCACCTTGCCGGCGCCACTCCTACGACCGTCTCGTCCACCACGCCCCGCCGCCACCGTCTACCCTCCTAGATCTGCTTCCACGCCGCCGACAGCCATCGCTACCGCAACACTGTCAAATTCTCAGCAGATGTGTACACGGTGCCGCACCAGAGGCGGTACTCTTTCGTATCTGCTCAACTTATTTATCGCAGCACGAAAATAGATCGCCACTGCTTTACTCTGATTTCTTGTCTTGGTTGCGAAGTTGCCTTTATCCGATTTGCACCTTCAGATCCGCCATGGCACGCTCAACACTATACTCCCAATGCTTATGGTTTTCCCCTTTTATATTCCACACTAGTTAAATCACAGTAGACTAAATTTCAAAATTGGGTCAGTCGATTTTTCAGAGCTCGCCGGAGTTCGCCGGTGCGAACGAAGGCGCTCGGGTGGCTGTGGGGCCTCGCCGAATGAAGAAAACACGACGCGGGTGGGGTTTGGGGCGGGGGTGGGGGTGGCGGAGGAACACAGGCGGCGGGGGCCGGTGGTCCGGCCGGCAGCCCGTGCGGTGTTCTGTATGGGAAGAATCAGAGACGAGGAAGAAGATGGGTTAGGAGATGTAGGATCTTCATCCAACCGCCTGAAATGGTCGAGAGACAGCTGGGAGTTGCATTCTTAATGCGCTCTGGTTCATCATGTGTGGGCACTGCGCAACCAACATTTTATTATCCAAAATCTGCTTGCTCTTCTTTACCATGTTCCTCTTCCGTTCTTCTTTAATATGTACTCTCTCCGTTCCTAAATACAAGTCTTTGTATAGATTCCACCATGGACTACATATGGAGAAAAATGAGTGAATCTACACTCTAAAATGTATTTGGATACATCTGTATGTGATCCATAGTGGAAATCTCTACCAAGACTTATATTTTGGAACGGAGGGAGTATGATAGTGGTACAGTATGTTCCTTGTACTGAAGATGAGCAGGGACTTTTGCAGTGTAGTGGTCTATACAGTCGGTTGTGATGGACACTTTGAGCCTCTTTGATTTGTAGGATCTTGTAAACATAGGAATAGGATTTGTAGTCACCTGCCCACTTGAATCCTATAAGAATAACAAGGAAATGTGGGGAGCTGTGTCGCCTTTTAGAGTAACACTGATATTAATAGTACCGCACCTTCACTTGAAGAGAGCTGGTATCCGAAGCCTTTCTAGCCATACCGGCAATACTAGCACATATATTCCAGTGAAGTTCCACTTTGCTGATTTTACTCTGATGCTTACGATTTTCCCCGTTATATCTACACTATGATCTGTGTAGCTGCTTTGTGTCGCACTAGCAGCAGTCCACTCTTGAAGCTAAACACTGCAATGACTTACAAAATTGGCACCAAGGCATTGAGTGCCATTCTGGATGCAATGAAACTCATATGCTCCCCACCTGTTGATTCTTGTTCAGAATATGATCCTAATGACTCTTGTTCAAAATTGCCACATATAGAGAGACATCATGGAATTGCATTTCTTTGGGTGCTGTGATTCATCATGAGTGGGCAACCAACATTGTATGCAATGACGCGGAACCTCAAGAATATGCTTCCTCTTCTGTTCTTTAACATGTTCCTCTTTGTTTATTCTGTATTTAGTACGTATAGTATGTTCCTTGTCAGGAAGGGGCGCAGGGACATCTGCAGTCAACAGCTGATAGAGCTGGCCTATACGTGATCGATAGGCTTTCAATTACTAGCGGCAATACAACACCGTATTTTCAAGCGAGTTCCACTTTCCTGATTTATATATCGTGGTTATGGTGTACCCCTGTTATGTACACTATGATCTGCCTAGTTGTTGTGTGCTCTTGTTATCATGGTTTGTCAATAAACTCTCTATATAGTATATTATGAACCTATCATCTGCCAACTATCCTTACTTCTGGAGCCTATTTTTTTGTGTACTTGTGCCAGATTATATAAATGCACGCACCATATTACAACACACATGAGCTCTCTCATCAGAATCCAGTGATAGCACACAAGTGTTTACAGGGGCGCCCTATATTAGAATATCATCTGCATTACAAAGATAATCTCACAACTATTTATGTTTTCATGGTTCTCAGATATGATACGCAATTACAGTGAATATCAGAATCCGCGCATCAGAAGAATATTGTGGAACACTGCAATGACTTACAAAATTAGCACCAAGGCATTGAGTGCCATTCTGGAAGCAATGAAACTCATATGCTCCCCACCTGTTGATTCTTGTTCAGAATATCATCCTAATGACTATTCTAACCTCGAGGAGTCAAAGGCAGATGGCCTGTCCTGTTCACCCATCAAGGTGCCTATTCTAATTTGGCAAGGTTTTATTGATTGCGCGTATCTTGCATATGTTGTCTTGCATTTCTTCTACTTTGTTGCACCGCCATCTGCTTAGTTTACTCATCATATAACTCGAGATACCATGCCCATCCATTATCAATACATATTCCATCTGTCATCCTACCATGTTTTTCCACTCAAATGTTGTTCTTGTGCATCAGACATAAAAAAGGAAGAGGGTGATTGCCGAACCTGAAGGAGCACCAGCAAAGTCCTTGAAAAACGTGGTGGTGCCGGAGAAATTAGACAGCGCCCCACTTATATTGGTTGTACAACCAGTGACACTAAACGTAGGACCGACTCCAGCAGACTATACCCATACTTCACTGGCCACACCACTAGCCCCACCACACAGGACCTGCACTCCAGCAAAAGGTATACCGATTTCATTTGCCATAGCACCAGCTGTACCACAGAAAAATCCCACTCCAGCAAAAAGTACAGCAAGTCCACCGGCCGAAGACCTATCCCAACTGCAGAGACGGCCAATTCCTGCAGATTGGAACCCCATTCCATTTATTCCCAGTTTAAAAGACAATGCTTTCAATGTTGTTAGGGACTACGTGCATATATTCCCATCATGGGAAGATTATAGTGAAGACAAACACCATTTTCACATCTTCCCGTCCAACTTACATGTCAGTGCTATTATTCATGGTTATTATTTTCCTGTTTTCTGCTGATCGAACACATCAATGATTTACATTACATTGTTGTAACTAGGCGAGGGTCAATCTGGATAGTCATGACGAGCAAAGCTTGCTTGTGCTTTTCAAGGAAGCATTGCAGCAGTATCGGTGTTACCTGAGGAAATCACACTTTGATGGCAAGTCTATAAATGAATTTCCGGTGAAGTCTCCTGTGCTAAATTTAGAAGACATTGAATGGAAAAACCTTGTTATGCACTGGTCTCGTTCCCAGGATGAGGTACTGTCTATGAAATCAAATGACAATTCGAACTTCTACTTTTCCGCATGTGCCTTACGGATCTTTTTGCAGGAAATCTGCTCGAAGAAGAATTCCGGTTTGAAAAGAACGACAGGATATCGCAAATATGCTGCCCGCTGCTTTGCTCTTGTTAGTACCTGTTGTCCTGTATCACTATACTTGCATACATACCTTGTTCATTATGTGACAACAGTATGCATGATAGCTTGCTTATCAATTGTTCGCTCCAAATTATCTGATATGTATGAATGGTTACATTAGTGTACACTATATCCAATGCCAATGATTTTTTTAGCTCTGCATTGTTCTTGTAAGTACATGCTGTCCTTTATCAGTGTACTTATATTGACAGGTAGTTGTTCATGTACCATCACTCTGCAGCTTATTTTCCTTTGCCCTCCATTTTCTACACATCAGATCTATATTTACTCTTACCATAAGGTTGGTACTGAAGAAGTTTAGCTGTGCATTGCTCTTGGCTGTGCCTTTTGCCTGTATCGCTGCACATACATTTATAGCTACTTGGTTATGTAGCATCACTCTTCATCTTATCTTAAATATTCTCCATTTTTTCGTATATTATCACATCTATATTTACTCTTCACAAAATGTAGAATAAAGGCAATTCTTATGAAGAAGATTCTGTGGTAAACTTCTTGAATTGCCCCCCCCCATCAGCATGGACAAGGGCTTTATAGAGCCCGTCTTCACCAGTAATGTAAGTTTGTCCTTCTCAAGCCTTCAAACTTTGTTGTGTATATTTGGCTAGGCATGACTGCAACAACTGTTTATTTTTGGTGTTTGCATCAAATTGCATGTTTAAAGTTTATTATGTAGTTCATAAACAAAATTTTGTCCTTCTCAATTTAAGTTTTCAGTTGTACAACCAAGTTCCTTCTTCATACCATGTAAATTAAACTATACAGAGCAAGTGCTCTTCTTTTGCACTGCATGTATGCTTCTGTTCTTCATCCATAATCCAGTGGTG
This sequence comes from Triticum aestivum, assembly GCF_018294505.1. Classification (NCBI taxonomy): domain Eukaryota; kingdom Viridiplantae; phylum Streptophyta; class Magnoliopsida; order Poales; family Poaceae; genus Triticum; species Triticum aestivum. The sequence continues at coordinate 72,932,496 of NC_057808.1, read as the reverse complement.
TGGTGAACCTACCCACTACAACACAATGTCATATCCTGCAATGTCTTAACTATGAACAATGTCATATCATTCTACTATTATTTAAACCGTCTCTTTATTTGCCAATCTGAAATGGGATAAATTGAGAACACACTAACCATTGATACTTATGAGTTCTTGATCTGTAATCCAGTGGTGTCGTGAAGCTGCCAACTCCTTCACAATGTCATTTCCTGCCATGTCTTGACCTGAACAATACCATATTGTGTTAATGCAATTTTAAACTGTGTCACTTTATTCGTCAGTAAGAAATGTGATGAATTGTCAGCACTGATACTTTTATGTGCAAAACATGTCATCTGTCTGCTTGTTTATCTTTCAGAGTGAGGAAGATATAAGTGTTGAACAAGCGCAGTCTCATCATCTTGCTCAGGTGGTTGCGCTGCAGCTCACCAGCAGGGCTAACCTTAATTGAACTCTATTGAAGTGCTGTCGGTTTTGTATATTATTTTGTCGACATGTTTATTTGCACTGGTGGCGATCTTTGATGCCCAGTGTATGTAATCTACTGTCTGCTTGTTCTTTATTATCATAGTGGCGAACTTTGATGCCCAGTGGATGTAATATGCCGTAATTTCTTTATTGTATAGTCTAGGTTTTTTCATATTCACGATGCTGCAGTTATTTTACTGTATATATATCCTGTCTTCGCAGTAAACCGGCCAAACCGTAAAATTACGGTACATAATCGGGCCGTCATGCAATCACGATGTATGATCCGCATCTTGGGCCTTGTCAAACTGGCCCACTAGTAGATTCGGGCCTTTAATAGGCCGAGTAACCCCCGACCCTCTTTTCGCAAGAAAACTCAATGGGCTTTTAGGAGGCTGAGAAGTAGGTTGGGCCTGAAACGTGCCGAACAGCTCATGGGCCGGCAGCAGCCCGAAATGGACCCCGGCCCATGATTGTGCGAATCAAATCACGGGCTTTTAACAGGCCAAAATTGTCTCGGTCCTTGTTTGGCCCAATCAAATATCGGCTGCGAGCATGCCGTATGCAAACCGGGCCGTAGCCCAACTATATGATGGGCTTTTAACAGGCCGAAATTAATATATGGCCGAAATGTTAAACGGGCCCTTAACAGGCTGAAACTAATATCAGGCCGAATTACTAAATGGGCCTTTAGCAAGTGGGCCCAAAAGCATAGCGTCCAGTTAACGGGCCCAATCTGATATGGGCCATAATTGAGGCCAAAGCCTCTTAAAGGGCCGGACCTGATCTGGGCCGTGATTTGGCCCAGAACGTGGGAGGCTTTTAACGGGCCGGATCTCATATGGGCCATTATTAGGCCCGGAACGTGGCAGGCCATTAATGGACCGGATCAAATATGGGCCAGCATTTGGCCCAAAACATGGCAGCCAGTTAATGGGCCGGCCTACTAGGGTCCTCAAAATCTTGTGGGCTTACAGCTAGGCCGGCCCATTAGTGTTGGCGAAATCTCGTGGGCCTTTAGCTGGGCCGGCCCATTATGACCCGCAAGAATTTTGTGGGCCTTTACCTGGGCCGGCCCATTATGGCACACAAAAAACTTGTGGGCCTTTACCTGGGCCGGCCCATTATGGCCCGCGAAATCTTGTGGGCCTTTAGCTGGGCCAGCCCATTATGGTCCGCAAAATCTCGTGGGCCTTTAGCTGGGCCGACCCATTATGGTCCGCAAAATCTTGTGGGCCTTTAGTTGGGCTGGCCCATTTAAACTTGATGGGCTGTGCCACGTGTCGACGTATCATAGGCGCCTTCTGTCCAATGAGTGGATGACATCTGTCCCAACGATGAGCCGACACGTGTTTCCTCCAGCCAATGATGATTTTACACGTGGAAAATCCCCATTGGTCGCGGCTGTTAATGGGTTATCGGATCCAAAACCCGACCCGATAGCTTAACGGCATTCCGTTACGGTGGATGCCACGTGTCGGTCACCCTTGACGAAAGCACTTCTGTGACGCGCGATTTATTATCATGGAAGTGGACACTTCCGTGATGATAATTTTGGCAATGTCATGGAACACTTCTACGACAGCACTGGTATGACTATCTTGATTCTGTCATAAATTTGTCATGGATGTACATGCATGACAAAAAACGCGACCTACTATGACAAACACGTATCATCACGGAAGTGTATTTTTTTTGTAGTGCTATGTGCACCAACAACTTATGCTAAGCAAGGTAAACAACTAAGTGATAGCAAGATATATGACAAGAAACAATATGGCTATCACAAAGTAAAGTGCATAAGTAAAGGGCTCGGGTAAGAGATAACCGAGGCATGTAGAGACGACGATGTATCCCGAAGTTCACACCCTTGCGGATGCTAATCTCCGTTTGGAGCGGTGTGGAGGCACAATGCTCCCCAAGAAGCCACTAGGGCCACCGTAATCTCCTCACGCCCTTGCACAATGCAAGATGCCGTGAATCCACTAAGGGACCCTTGAGGGCGGTCACCGAACCCGTACAAATGGCAACCCTTGGGGGCGGTCACCGGAACCCGTCAAATTGCTCGGGACGATCTCCACAACCTAATTGGAGACCCCGACGCTTGCCTGGAGCTTTACAACACAATGATTGAGCTCCGAACACCAACAACCGTCTAGGGCGCCCAAGCAACCAAGAGGAACAAGCTCAAGGGCACCAAGCACCCAAGAGTAATAAGCTTCTCAACTTGTAACTTCCACGTATCACCATGGAGAACTCAAACCGATGCACCAAATGCAATGGCAAGGGCACACGGAGTGCCCAAGTCCTTCTCTCTCAAATCCCACCGAAGCAACTAATGCTAGGGAGGAAAATGAGAGGAAGAACAAGAAGGAGAACACCAAGAACTCCAAGATCTAGATCCAAGGGGTTCCCCTCACATAGAGGAGAAAGTGATTGGTGGAAATGTCGATATAGATCTCCTCTCTCTTTTCCCTCAAAAACTAGCAAGAATCCATGGAGGGATTGAGAGTTAGCAAGCTCGAAGAAGGTCAACAATGGGGGAAGAACACGAGCTCAAAGGATAAGGTTGAATGGGGAAGAAGACCCCCATTTATAGGAGCTCCCGAATCCAACCGTTATGTGCTCAGTCCGCGCACGAGCGGTACTACCGCTCAGGGGAGCTGTACTACCACCCGGGCGGTAGAACATAGAGAGCGGAGCAAAACAGAGGGTGAGGCAGAGCCGTATGAGCGGCACTACCGCTGGAGCCAGCGGTACTACCGTTAGCCGCAGCGGTACTGCCGCTTGGCCCAGCCGTACTAGAGGCAGTGGTAGCCGCGGTACTACCGCACACGAGCGGTACTACCGCTCCTACTGCTGCTACTACTGCCGCTGAACCCGACATGAGAAAACCACATCTCTAGTCGAGGCGGTACCAGCGCGGAACCGGAGCCGTACTACCGCTTATGGCCATAGGCGGTACTACCGCTGTGGGACGGCGGTACTACCGCTTGTGGCGATACGCGGTACTGCCGCTCCGGTCCACCGGTACTACCGCTGGCGCCAACCTTATGCCAAGTCCACGAAAACAAGTACACTCCAAGGAAGACCAGAACTGCCATAACTTCTGCAAATGAGCTCCGAAATGAGAAAACTCAAGCTTGTTGGTTATAGTGAGAAGAGGCAGGGGAGGTATGCCTAATAAATAGAGGAGTGAAACCTCCAACCGAGAAGAACCGGCATAACCTCCAACATCGAAAACATCATAGAAGATGCGAGTGAACTCCTTTTCGATGAACTCGAGCTTGTCATCAAAATGACCATAAGCTCCAAAACTCACAAAGAGAAGAACCAAACAAGAACCAATAAAGATGATGCAAGGATGCAATGGTTTGAGCTCTCTATGAACGATACGATCAAGCTACTCATCGAGAGCCCCCCTTGATAGTACGGCAATCGATCCTATAACCCGGTCTCCCAACTACCATCATGAGACCGGTAAAATAGAAAACCTATCAAGAGCAAACCTTTGCCTTGCACATGGTCCACTTGAGCTAGATGATGACGATCTTGAGTCCCTCAAGATGGACCACCTTTCTTGATTGCGTTGGCTCGATGAAGACTAGTTGATTGCTCCCCATACTCCACTATGGGCGAGCCACCCTTCCGCACATCTTCACAAGTCCATTGTCACCACAATGGCTTTAAGCATTTGATCTCTTCGTGATGCTTTACTTGAACTTGCCCGCTTCACTTGAACTTGCACACCGCAACCTAACCCCACAAAGAACTCTCACGAAGACCATGGGTTAGTACACAAAGCGTAATTGACAATGCTTACCATACCATGGGATCGCTTGATCCCTCGGTACATCTTGTGCGCTTTGTGTGTTGATCAACTTGATTCACTCTTGACTTAGTCTTGATCAACCTTGATTCTTTCCAACTCTCTTCATTTGGATGATGTGTTGAAGGTAAACATGAATGATCACAGAATCTTCTTCTTCAAGACATGCTTGCAATAAGCTCAACTCTCACATGACCAATCTTTGGATAATTCCTTAATAACACCTTGGTTACCACATAAACTCCTTGAAACCAACACATGGACTTCAAGAAATGCCTATGGAAAAATCCTTCAAATATAACTCAAGGCAACCATTAGTCCATAGAGATTGTCATCAATTACCAAAACCAAACATGGGGGCACCGCATGTTCTTTCATAGGGGTTGGCACACGTTTTCGTCTTGACTCTCCGGTAGAAACTTTGGGGCACTCTTTGAAGTTCTTTGCGTTGGTAAGACCAAGTATAATAGTAGGCCTTTGGCCCAAACCCCACGTCGAAGTCAATAATAGCCCCACTATCCAAAAGAATCAAAAACAGCTGAGTAATTAAGGCATCCATTAATTATTAATTAATGACTTAATAAATTTTCTGACTCACACCACACTTAGAGCATGGTTAATAGTATAGCCAACATCCGGCTATATGAAGTTGACACATCATCTAGAACCAACCTAATACGTAGCTGATACGTCTCCAACGTATCTATAATTTTTGATTGTTCCATGCTATTATATTATCTATCTAGGATGTTTAATATGCATTTATATGCTATTTTATATGATTTTTGGGACTAACCTATTAACCTAGAGCCCAGTGCCAGTTTCTATTTTTTTCCTTGTTTTTGAGTATCACAGAAAAGGAAAACCAAACGGAGTCCAATTGAACTGAAATTTCACGAAGATTATTTTTGGACCAGAAGAAGCCCACGGAGTATCGGAGATGGGCCAGAAGAGTCCCGATGCACCCATGAGGGCGGGGGCGCGCCCCCTACCTCGTGGCCGCCACGGAGACCCCCTTGACTTGTTCCCCACGCCAAAACCTCTTATATATACAGAAACCCCCATAACATAACCTAGATCGGGAGTTCCGCTGCCGCAAGCCTCTGTAGCCACCAAAAACCACTCAGGACCCTGTTCCGGCACCCTGCGGAGGGGGGATCCCTCACTGGTGGCCATCTTCATCATCCCGGCGCTCTCCATGATGAGAAGGGAGTAGTTCACCCTTGGGGCTGAGGGTATATGTACCAGTAGCTATGTGTTTGATCTCTCTCTCTCTCTCTCTCGTGTTCTTGATTCAGCACGATCTTGATGTATCACGGGCTTTGCTATTATAGTTAGATCTTATGATGTTTCTCCCCCTCTACTCTCTTGTAATGGATTGAGTTTTCCCTTTGAAGTTATCTTATCGGATTGAGTCTTTAAGGATTTGAGAACACTTGATGTATGTCTTGCATGTGCTTATGTGTGGTGACAATGGGATATTCACGTGATCTACTTGATGTATGTTTTGGTGATCAACTTGCGGATTCAGTGACCTTGTGAACTTATGCATAGGGGTTGGCACAAGTTTTCGTCTTGACTCTCCAGTAGAAACTTTGGGGCACTCTTTGAAGTTCTTTGTGTTGGTTGAATAGATGAATCTGATATTGTGTGATGCATATCGTATAATCATACCCACGGATACTTGAGGTGACATTGGAGTATCTAGGAGACATTATGGTTTTGGTTGATTTGTATCTTAAGGTGTTATTCTAGTACAAACTCTATGATAGATCGAATGGAAAGAATAGCTTCGTGTTATTTTACTACGGACTCTTGAATAGATCGATCAGAAAGGATAACTTTGAGGTGGTTTCGTACCCTATAATAATCTCTTCGTTTGTTCTCCCCTATTAGTGACTTTGGAGTGACTCTTTGTTGCTTGTTGAGGGATAGTTATATGATCCAGTTATGTTATTATTGTTGTGAGAACTTGCACTAGTGAAAGTATGAACCCTAGGCCTTGTTTCAATGCATTGCGAAATTGTTTGTGCTCACTTTTATCATTAGTTACCTTGCTGTTTTTATATTTTCATATTACAAATACTCATATATATCATCCATATTACACTTGTATAACCATCTCTTCGCCGAACTAGTGCACCTATACAATTTACCATTGTATTGGGTGTGTTGGGGACACAAGAGACTCTTTGTTATTTGGTTGCAGGGTTGCTTGAGAGAGACCATCTTCATCCTACGCCTCTCACGGATTGATAAACCTTAGGTCATCCACTTGAGGGAAATTTTCTATTGTCCTACAAACCTCTGCACTTGGAGGCCTAACAACTTCTACAAGAAGAAGGTTGCATAGTAGACATCAAGCTCTTTTCTGGCGCCATTGCCGGGGAGGTGAGTCCTTGAAGGTATATCTTTAGATCTTGCAATCGAATCTTTTTGTTTCTTGTTTTATCACTAGTTTAGTTTATAAAGGAAAATTACAAAAAAAATGGAATTAAGGGTGCCTCATATGCTTCATCTTTTTAATGTCTTTCGTGAAAATGATGGGAAGGAAAATTGTGCTTAAGTACTAGAAGAAGAATTACATAGAATGCTTGGCATAAAATATGTGAATGATGAGCATTATTGCAATGTTTTTAGTATGAATTCTTTGAATACCCATGATGCTAATGATATGCAAAGCCACAAGCTTGGGGATGCTATGTTTGATGAAGATGATATGTTTTGTCCCCCAAGTTTTGATGAGCAAATTTATTATGATGATAGCATGCCTCCTATTTATGATGATTATATTGATGAAAGTGGGTTTGGAAGAGTGTCAACTTTAGGAAGTAATGATCCCACTATATTGATGAAAGAGGATTTGTAGAGGTCATGACTTTATTTAGTGATGATTCCACTATTTCGGAAGAGGTTCCAATTGATTATGAGAACAAAGTTGCTATCTATGATGATTATTGTGCTGACATGTATGCTATAAATATTAATGATAACCATGAAACTTGTCATCTTGATTTTAATTTTCAATTGGATTATGCCTCACATGATAGTTATTTTGTTGAGTTTGCTCCCAATACTATTCCGAATGAGAAGAATTTTGCTTATGTGGAGAGTAGTAAAATTTCTATGCAAGTAGATCATGAGAAGAATGCTTTATGTGCTGGTTATACGGTTGAATTCATTCATGATGCTACTGAAAATTATTATGAGAGAGGATCATATGCTTCTACATATTGCAATAATATGAAGTTTCCTATCTATTTGTTGAAAATCTTGAAGATTTGCTTGATTTGCCTTCCTATGCTAGTTGATTATTGTTCCCATAAGTTGTTTGCTCACAAAATCCATATGCATAGGAAGTGGGTTAGACATAAATGTGCTAGTCATATTCTTCATGATGCTCTCTTTATGTTTCAATTCTTATCTTTTATGTGAGCATCGTTGAAATCATCATGCCTAGCTAGGGGCGTTAAACGTTAGCGCATGTTGGGAGGCAACCCAATTTTTATTTTTGTTCTTTGTCTGTTGCTCCTATTTAGTAATAAATAATTCATCTAGCCTCTGGTTAGATTTGGTTTTATGTTTTAATTAGTGTTTGTGCCAAGTAGAACCTTTGGGAAGACTTGGTGAAGTCTTTGCGATCTTGCCGTAAAAAATAGAAACTTTTGCGCTGACGAGATTAGCTGCTATTTTTTACTGGAGAGTGCTTTTAGGTCGATTATTTTTGCAGAATATTGATAGACAAATTCCTCACGTCCACCAATTTATTTCAGAATTTTTGGAGTTACATAAGTATTCGAATGATACAGATTACTACAGACTGTTCTATTTTTGACAGATTCTGTTTTCTATGTGTTGTTTGCTTATTTTGATGGATCTATTAGTAGTATCGGAGGGTATGAACCATAGAGAAGTTGGAATACAGTAGATATAACACCAATATGAATTTAGAATGAGTTCACAACAGTACCTAAGTGGTGAGTTATTTTCTTATACTAACGGAGCTTACGAGTTTTCTGTTGAGTTTTGTGTTGTGAAGTTTTCAAGTTTTGGGTACAGATTCGATGGACTATTAAATAAGGAGTGACAAGAGCATAAGCTTGGGGATGCCCAAGGCACCCCAAGGTAATATTCAAGGACAACCAAGGGCCTAAGCTTGGGGATACCCCGGATGGCATCCCCTCTTTCGTCTTCGTCTATCGGTAACTTTACTTGGAGCTATATTTTTATTCACCACATGATATGTGTTTTGCTTGGAGCGTCATTTTATTTTATTTAGTTTTGCTTGGTGTTTGAATAATATCCCAAGATCTGAAATTCTTAAATGTTAGAGAGTCTTCACATAGTTACATAATTATTCCACTACTCATTGATCTTCACTTATATCTTTCGGAGTAGTTTGTCATTTGCTCTAGTGCTTCACTTATATCCTTTTAGAGCACGGCAGTGGTTTTATTTTGAAGAAATAGATGAACTCTCATGCTTCACTTATATTATTTTGAGAGTCTTTAGAACAGCATGGTAATTTTCTTTGGTTATAAATTTAGTCCTAATATGATGGGCATCCAAGAGGGATATAATAAAAACTTTCATATAAAGTGCATTGAATACTATGAGAAGTTTGATTCCTTAAGATAGTTTTGAGGTATGAAGATGGTGATATTAGAGTCATGCTAGTTCAGTAGTTGTGAATTTGAGAGATACTTGTGTTAAAGTTTGTGATTCCCATAGCATGCACGTATGGTGAACCGCTATGTGATGAAGTCGGAGCATGATTTATTTTTTTGATTGTCTTCCTTATGAGTGGCGGTCGGGGACGAGCGATGGTCTTTTCCTACCAATCTATCCCCCTAGGAGCATGCGCGTAGTACTTTGTTTCAATAACTAATAGATTTTTGCAATAAGTATGTGAGTTCTTTATGACTAATGTTGAGTCCATGGATTATACGCACTCTCACCCTTCCACCATTGCTAGCCTCTCTTGTGCCGCGCAAGTTTTGTCGGTACCATAACAGCCACCATTACCTTCCTCAAAACAACCACCATACCTACCTATTATGGCATTTCCAGCCACTCCGAGATATATTGCCATGCAACTTTCCACCATTCCGTTTATTATGACACGCTCCATCATTGTCATATTGCTTTGCATGATCATGTAGTTGACATCGTATTTGTGCAAAGCCACCTTCATAATTCTTTCATACATGTCACTCTTGATTCATGGCACATCCCGGTAGACCACCGGAGGCATTCATATAGAGTCATATTTTGTTCTAAGTATCGAGTTGTAATTCTTGAGTTGTAAGTAAATAAAAGTGTGATGATCATCATTATTAGAGCATTATACCAGTGAGGAAAGGATGATGGAAACTATGATTCCCCCACAAGTTGGGATGAGACTCCGGAAGAAATAAAAAAAGAGGCCATAAAAAAAGGAGAAGGCCCAAAAAAACCAAAAAACAAAAAAATGAGAGAAAAAGAGAGAAGGGGCAATGCTACTATCCTTTTACCACACTTGTGCTTCAAAGTAGCACCATGATCTTCATGATAGAGAGTCTCCTATGTTGTCACTTTCATATACTAGTGGGAATCTTTCATTATAGAACTTGGCTTGTATATTCCAATGATGGGCTTCCTAAAAATTCCCTAGGTCTTCGTGAGCAAGCGAGTTGGATGCACACCCACTTATTTCTTTTTGAGCTTTCATACACTTATAGCTCTAGTGCATCCGTTGCATGGCAATCCCTACCCACTCATATTGATATCTATTGATGGGCATCTCCATAGCCCGTTCATATGCCTAGTTGGTGTGAGACTGTCTTCTCCTTTTGTCTTCTCCACAACCACCATTCTACTCCACCTATAGTGTTATGTCCATGGCTCACGCTCATGTATTGAGTGAAAGTTGAAAAAGTTTGAGAACATCAAAAGTATGAAACAATTGCTTGGCTTGTCATCGGGGTTGTGCATGATTTAAATATTTTGTGTGATGAAGATAGAGCATAGCCAGACTATATGATTTTGTAGGGATAGCTTGCTTTGGCCATGTTATTTTGAGAAGACATGATTGGTTTGTTAGTATGCTTGAAGTATTATTGTTTTCATGTCAATACTAAACTTTTGTTTTGAATCTTATGGATCTGAATATTCTTGCAACTATAAAGAAGAATACATTGTTAAATATGTTAGGTAGCATTCCACATCAAAAATTCTGTTTTTATCATTTACCTACTCGAGGGCGAGCAGGAATTAAGCTTGGGGATGTTGATACGTCTCCAACGTATCTATAATTTTTTATTGTTCCATGCTATTATATTATCCATCTAGGATGTTTTATATGCATTTATATGCTATTTTATATGATTTTTGGGACTAACCTATTAACCTAGAGGCCAGTGCCAGTTTCTGTTTTTCCTTGTTTTTGATTATCGCAGAAAAGGAAAACCAAACAGAGTCCAATTGACCTGAAATTTCATGGAGATTATATTTGGACCAGAAGAAGCCCACGGAGTATCGGAGATGGGCCAAAAGAGTCCCGAGGCACCCACGAGGGTGGGGGGCGCGCCCTACCCCCTGGGCGCGCCCCCCTACCTCGTGGCCGCCTCAGAGACCCCCCTGACTTGTTCCCGACGCCAAAACCTCTTATAAATACAAAAACCCCCAGAACATAACCTAGATCGGGAGTTCCGCTGCCGCAAGCCTCTGTAGCCACCAAAAACCAATCGGGGCCCTGTTCCGGCACCCTGCCGGAGTGGGGATCCCTCACTGGTGGCCATCTTCATCATCCCGGCGCTCTCCATGATGAGGAGGGAGTAGTTCACCCTCGGGGCTGAGGGTATGTACCAGTAGCTATGTGTTTGATTTCTCTCTCTCTGTCTCGTGTTCTTGATTCGGCACGATCTTGATGTATCACGAGCTTTGCTATTATAGTTGGATCTTATGATGTTTCTCCCCCTCTACTCTCTTGTAATGGATTGCGTTTTCCCTTTGAAGTTATCTTATCAGATTGTGTCTTTAAGGATTTGAGAACACTTGATGTATGTCTTGCATGTGCTTATCTGTGGTGACAAGGGATATTCACGTGATCTACTTGATGTAAGTTTTGGTGATCAACTTGCGGGTTCAGTGACCTTGTGAACTTATGCATACGGGTTGGCACATGTTTTCGTCTTGACTCTCCGGTAGACACTTTGGGGCACTCTTTGAAGTTATTTGTGTTGGTTGAATAGATGAATCTGAGATTGTGTGATGCATATCATATAATCATACCCATGGATACTTGAGGTGACATTGGAGTATCTAGGTGACATTAGGGTTTCAGCTGATTTGTATCTTCAGGTGTTATTCTAGTACGAACTCTATGATAGATCGAACGGAAAGAATAGCTTCGTGTTATTTTACTACGGGCTCTTGAATACATCGATCAGAAAGGATAACTTTGAGGTGGTTTCGTACCCTACAATAATCTCTTCGTTTGTTCTCCGCTATTAGTGACTTTGGAGTGACTCTTTGTTGCATGTTGAGGGATAGTTATATGATCCAGTTATGTTATTATTGTTGAGAGAACTTGCACTAGTGAAAGTATGAACCCTAGGCCTTGTTTCAACGCATTGCAATATCGTTTGTGCTCACTTTTATCATTAGTTACCTTGCTGTTTTTATATTTTCAGATTACAAATACTCATATCTATCATCCATATTGCACTTGTATCACCATCTCTTCGCCGAACTAGTGCACCTATACAATTTACCATTGTATTGGCTATGTTGGGTACACAAGAGACTCTTTGTTATTTGGCTGCAGGGTTGCTTGAGAGAGACCATCTTCATCCTACGCCTCCCACGGATTGATAAACCTTAGGTCATCCACTTGAGGGAAATTTGCTACTGTCCTACAAACCTCTGCACCTGGAGGCCCAACAACGTCTACAAGAAGAAGGTTGCATAGTAGACATCAGTAGCCTGCTTACAATAGTTAGTCCCTTTAGTATAATACTATATCATTAATAATGGCCCCACCTTTTGTCTCACAAAGTATGTGTAGTCTGAAATGTCGGGCGGTGCCCTCGGTCGGCATGCTGCTTCAACAACGGAAGGAGTGAGAGGTGGCGTCGCCCTGACTTGCCATCAATGTGGAGCGGCGGGATCAGCTGGCGCCAGGCGGGAAGGTTTCGATTTTTGATTCAGTAGTTGTGCTGCTACCGTCCAATATTTGCGTGTGGTTCTTTCTAGAATAAAAAGGAGGTACTCCTACTTATGTTACTCTATGGCTAGCCTAAGGTTAGTAGGTGACCTTGCGCTTGGCTCTTCGCCTCTTCCGGAAGTCGAACAATAATGGTGGTACTACTCTAGTACTTCTGGCAATCTGACACCAAATGAACTGCTGCATGTCCACCGCTTGTAAGCAAAAGTTTCTCCTCGTCCTGCGAGCCACCGCGCGCGCGTTGGCGAGGGAGAAGGTGTAGTAAGCAAGATTCTCGTCGTTCTGCGAGTTGACGGGATGCATCAAAGTTATTTAGTACATACTCTCTCCAAAAAGGGCTGACCATGTCATGGCTACCATCCCGTGCTCCGTCGTTGAGTACATGCACTATTCACGTGCCATCGAGGAGAAAAAGCATTGCGTAGTAGGAGTAGGTGCCATCGAAGTGCACGACTCACTTACGCACTGCTTATCTGATTATCTCCATTTTCTTGCATGACACGTGCACCTTGATGCTAGATGTCTCGCGTGTTGGCAAAAGGATGAACAAAGCTCATGTAAAAAAAGAGTGGAAGAACATAGATTCCCGATGACCGAGAAGGAGCAAGGAACCTCGCGATGGAGCATCTGCAAGGAACCTTGCGCGCTTTCCCCTGTTTTTTGCCGGCTGCGCACCTATAAACAAATAAAAGAACATGAACTCTTCGCTAACCACTAGAGAAGATATATCAGGATGCTAAGTTGAAGATATTTTATTAGTTTATATTGATAACCACGCAAGAAGCCACACATGTACAGGACGCATGCAGCCACGCATGTACACACGCCTACGCACCAACTCTTGCCGATCCAACTCATGCACAAACGCACACAACATGGAGCACACAACGCATGTACACAACACATGCATGCACACACACTCGGCCGTAGAATGCACGTGAATAACACATGCATGGGCACACACTCGGCTGCATGGAGGCGTGCGCCATCTGCGGCGACGTCCGGTTCGTCGTGCTACGGCGAAGCTCGCACACAATGGCGCCTACGCATCTCTTGCAGCACCTCTTTGCCGTCGTTGCTCAACGACTAGCCGGAGACGAAGACGACCGCAACCTCGGTCTTAGAGCTAGCACCGATGGAAAAGCACGCATGTTGCACGCATACGAGCACATACGGAGTGCCCACGACGTGGTGCGTCCCCAGTCGCCTCTACTCCTTCTGCACACGTTGTCTATGAAGGCGGCTGCATGCCTAATGATGATGTGGGTGAGATCTTCTAGGACTCACATGATGACAAGGAAAATTATGGGGGGGGGTCTCCAACAGTGTTCCTCGGCTCACACCTCTTGCATCACGGTGGTCGATCTTGGAGTCATTCATCTGGTACACGTGGCATCTCAGATCTGGAGACAAGGTGACGTACACCATCAAGGTCCACAGTCAAGGGGGTCAGGGCGGACGCGACCTTTCACTACGTCCGCCATTTGAAGCGGCGCGCCAGCCCAGGGCGCCGCCCGGGCACTCCCAGCTATACCCGCCACCTCGCCGCATTCCAAAACCTACATTTACTAGTATGTATACACGTGCAAGGCACGTCTTAATATAACAGTGATTTTGGTAAAAGGGAAAAGAAGTAATATATGTGCTAATAGATTCAAAGAAAAAGAAATTATAGTGTTGTATAAATGTCGATATTAGTTCAATATTGTAAAAGCGGGAAGTAGTATTCATGCCATAAGACTGTACGTTCATTTAACAAGAACTGCATGTTGCTTCACTTTTTCCACATGTTTTTTTTAGAAATATCCACATTCTCCTACTAAACCATCTCGACTGGGCTCGATCAAACCATCTGGTGGTCATGTGGCAACACAGCCCATTGGAGCTAGTTATGGGCTTCTTTTTTCTAGAAAAGGTACATGATTGTTCTAGAACATAGGTGAGGTAGCAGCAGTGTACTGTTCATGCGAATCCTACTGATATTGGCCGTTGGATCTAGAAGATCAACTGTTATGATTGATGTTCTTAGTCCTACTTAAAATTGGTACACTATATATATAGTATAGTATAGATAGATAGTATAGATATAGAAACCCGCGTGGAATGCGAGAAACCAACTCCGGCCACACACGTCTGTTTAGGAGCAGGACGCCGACCAAGCTCCTCCTTCCACCATTTTGTCCACTCTTTCGGCGGCATCCGACGAGCAGGAAGAGCAGTTCTCCGGCATAAAAGCCGTCTGGGTGGCCCGCCGAGCCCGGCAGCTCGCTTCTCCACCTACCTCGCCTAGCCTGTCGGAGGCAGTTGCCGCACTAAGCCAGCGTGTGTTTCCGCAGCTGGCCTCTCCAATATAGCTCGAGGAAGAGTGCCGACTTGCTCCATGCCGGCTTGTCGGGGAGCACGGTGGCACGGGCATCGTCGCTGCCCTCGACGCGGTCGCGTCGTATAGCCCCTCCAATGTCTGTGACTGCGCCATCCGCCGTCGACGCACGCGTAGCTGCGACATGCAGGCAGAGAAAGAAGCCGCCGCGGATGTCGACGAGGTGATGCGGCTACGCGGATGTGGACGAGGTAACGGGCAGCATGTCCCCACCCACCGCCATCATCGAGGAAAAGTAGAACACGGGAGGTCGCCGCCGATTGTATCCCATGAAGGACACCGCCGAGGCGACGCCGGCCAATACAGCCGGTGTCTTGCTCGATTCTTCTTCTGCCGGATACTGGAGGAGGACAAAGAGATCGGGCGGCGACCATTTAATTCTACCGGGCTGGTTGTAATGGGAGTATTATAGGTAGTATCATCCATGCCAACTACTCCCTCCGTTCTTAAATATAGGAGTATTATAAGAGCATGGTTAATAGTATAGCCAGCTGATGGCTACATGACATTGCCACGTCATCTATAGCCAACCTTGTAACCTTCAAGTATAATACTCCCTCCGTCTAGGTGTCATCTTACGAAAACCAAATAATCCCAAAACACTTAGGCACGGTGCATTAACTTCTACCTCGTTTCTTGTTTCTTGACATATCAAGCAATAAGGGCATCTCCAATGGTTGTAAGATAGTTGTTGGTAGACTTTGCCACATAGGATTTTTGATGATGTGTCATACAATAAATGAGGGAAGAGAGGAAGGTTGTATGTACATGAACCAACACCCCTTGCACAAGCTCCAATGTAGAATGAGAGAGCACCTTATTTATTATTTCACATCCTATTGGGCAAACTAGATACAACCCATTGGAGTTGTTGTATGTTAAGGTGTTGGTTGATGACATGGCATATTTTACCAACTAGCTAACATACAAACTGTTGAAGATGCCCTAAGAGATGTGGGTGTGCATGCTTTTAATGACTTGAGACTACCAAACACGACATGCAGTGGTTAGTTCATTGCATGCAATGCTATTAATTAGAAAATAAACATTAAGTTCTCTCGTTTTCCCCTCCTCCTTGGTCACGGTGCACAACCTAAGGCTAGTCATAGTGGGAGTAACTTAGCTAGTAACATTGCGCACTCCAAGAAATTTTTTCTTACGTGGCATGTAGTTAATGATAAGTGGTAACATAATATGTTACTGTAACATAGCGCTTCCCAAGACAAGATGAGTCTACAAGCTAATAAATGAAGTCCTCTATGACACTACTACTATGTTACTTTGCACTATGAAGGTAGTAACTTAGACAAGTGTCATATGCATGACACTAGTATAAGTTACTCCCCACTATGACCAACCTAAGATACAAAGATGTGCTTTTTCATCAATACAGGGCCCACCTTCCACTCTCACATCCTACCTCTATCCTGGTTTATAGGTTACCTTTGTAGTTCATGCCAAATTTTGACCAAATATTCATGTGCCATCGAGGAGGAAAAATATTGCGTAGTACTAGGTGCCATCGTAGTGCACGACTCACTTACGCACTGCTTATCTCCATTTTCTTGCATGACACGTGCACCTTGATGCTAGATGTCCCGCGTGTTGGCAAAAGGATGAACAAAGCTCATGTCAAAAAAAAGAGTGGAAGAACATAGATTCCCGATGACCGAGAAGGAGCAAGGAACATCGTGGTGGAGCGTCTGCACTCATAATATTTTATATAATTTAGCGATATAAAATCAACCAATCATCTCCAAAGTAGACCGGAAGAGTACGAAACACGACAGCCCAGTGTAGTTAAATCATACTGTACATGGCCAACCCATGTTATCACCATATTTCTTGGCCTCCGTGCGACACCTAGCTCTAGTAATCCACCAGCCCGTATCGCTTCTCGCTCCTCGTCTCTCTAAAAGTGCGGCGGGCTGGCGTTTTTGTCGTCTATTGAGGTCGGTTAACTCATCACATGTTAGCGACATGCCAAGAGCATTCTAAAAAATTTACTGTACTCTATTGTTATGCCAAGAAGAGGAAGCGCTTTGACCGACGGACCAAACGAGACAGGCGTGCCATGCCGTGAGTTGGTCCAGTTTCTCGTTTTTAACTTGTTTGGTGTAGTAGTAACACTTGGTTTTGACTATTGGTAAGATTTTATATACTCCCTCCGTCTAGTGAATAAGTCATCTTAGATTGTGCAGCGTGACCAAGGAAGAGGGGAAAACGAGAGAAATTAATATTTATTTGCTAATTAATAGCATTGCATGCAATGAACTAACCATTGCATGTCGTGTTTGGTAGTCTAAGTCACTGAAAACATGCACGCCCCACATCTCTTATTGGTGGATATGTCAAGAAACAAGAAACGAGGTGGGAGTTAATGCACCGCGCCTAAGTATTTTGGGATTATTTGGTTTTCGTAAGGTGACTTATACACCTAGACGGAGGGAGTAGGGCCTAATGTATTCTTCGAGGATGCCTTTGACTATTGATAAGATTTTATATAATTTGAAAATTATATCATTTGAAGATCCTTTCACGTTCCGTTTTCAAAAGGAAAAAAGATCCTTTCACGCACCAATTTGAATGTATGCTTTGAGCAACTTGCATGTCCTATACTGCACATGTTTGGATACTCTAACTTAGCTAGAGGTTAGACTAACTCATGACTAACCCTGGACTAACTGTAGCCAAGGAGGTGTTTCGGTGACAGGGTTAGATTGACAATAAATGCACTTGATGGAGAGAGAAAAGTGATTTTTTCAGTGGGCCCAAGGAGGTACTTTTACTATGGGAAAGCTGAAGTGATGGTTGCTTCGCCCGAGCAACTTATTACTCTGGGAATATGGGAGTACAAGCGGATTCAAGGAACAGAGAAATGATGGTTGCTTCGTCCGAGCAACTTACTGTGGCGAAGGTGGGGCTCTCTGATTTGACTGCTCACTAGTCATTACTAATGCGGCACAACGACCAGGGTGAATCTTTCCCTGCAGTGGTGCACTCAATATTGCTGCACGGCAGGCGGAGCCGGATGAAGGATGTCCCACATGTCGGCGAAACAAAGTTGAATTGTTTCTGGTATTGCTATCAATCCTTCAGGATTTTTTTATATGTACGCATAATTTTAATGAAATTGTACTGTGATGATATGAAGGTTTCAACTTTGGTTTCCGCAGGAAAAAAAGGTTTCAACTTAGGATTCATGTGTCCTCTGGCCTCAAGATTATCTCAATACAACATTGCATCAAATACAAATGAAACTACCATGGCTGCTAATGCATCTCAATGGTTCCCAGATCAGTGCCAATATTCACATTACAACTGAAGACAAAGTTGTGAGAAGGTGTACAAATAAAGAAAAATATATAATTGTTCGATGTTGTTCGTAGGCATGGGTCCATTTCCTGGGCATAGTGTTCATTGCTTGGCAGCTAGTTTCACCCAACTCTGTAGCCAAAAAAGGGGTGTACGGAGGACACCACAATCCGATCATTTTGTGCAGCTCCACTAAAATCGAGCTAACCATCCCTGTTTGCAAAGATATCCAGTCAGTGTGATTACAATAATAGTGGAACTAGATGATGAAACATAACACACACAAATAGAAGTCGATCACCTCTGCGATCTCTCTTTAGTACTAACTAATTGTTGGAGAAGATTAGGCACGGAGTTGGATGAGGAGTATAGCAAAACCAATCTCCTTTTCTGCAGTCCCACAGAAATGTAAAAACATTGCCGGTGTGACATTTTGGAGGAACTACACAAAACACTCTTAAGAAAAAAAGAGTGATTTGTGCAGTTCACCAAAAGGTCGCAATAGCAACGAGGTGAAATGGATAGCCCTGTTTGCAAAAAAGAGGTAGAAAGGAAACAATTACTGGCCAATAACACGAGTTGAAGACACATACGCCGACAAAAAAGAAGCATATTCCATGTAATAAGGGAAAGATAGAAGGATGGTGGTTTATCAAAAATGGTTTGAGGACAAGATTGCAAGATGGAAAGTACGCCGGCCGAGATACGTTTTAAGCAAACAACTAAAGAAGATCCACATGCAGCAACGTGGGAAGATGGGCTGTGGAGCAAGGCTGGAGGAAGCTGTGCCTGAGGGTCGTCGGGATGTTACTAGGAGTGCGCCGGCGGCCCGGATCTGCCCATACTGTGGCACCGAGCAAGTGGCGAAGGCCCTACCGCGCCGGAGCTTGGTCAGAGAGAACGGCGGGTACCGCAGATCGGGACGTGCTGCCTCAACACCGTCGAACGAAGAAACGATGCACATCCTCCCTTTCCGCTGGCGGACAGGATGCGGCCGGATCACTAACCAACGGTGAGAGAGAGAGGCCACCGCGGCCTTGTGTGAGATGGTGTGACGAGAGACAAACTCCGGCAGTTAGGCTCCGTTGTATATAGTGGAGCGGATTTTTCCATTTTCCCCATGATAATAATTTTATATTCTATACTATGTACCATTGAGGAGGAAAATATAACTTTATTTAATACTAACGCGTGAAGTCGAACTTTGTTCCGTCTAGGCGTGGTACCCGACCCTCCTTCGAGTAAACAACCGCTACACGCGTCAAATTATCACGTGGGCTGCCTTTTCGTACAGAAATGAACTCCACCATGTACCCGCGCGGGTGTGGCCGGGAATGAGACATGAGTACGTGTGTCCTGCGTGCACCACTTCTTTAGGTGCAGGTACATACGTGGGTGGGTGTGAGAGAGATGGTTTGTGTGAAACCGAGGCAATGTGTCGATGATATCTCAAACAAAAAAAACGTAACATATGCAATGTGTGTGAAAGAGAGTCATGGATATATCATATCTAGAGGGAGCGATCCACGAGAAGAGAGTGGAGGGATCATCGGCGTGAGATATCGATAGAATCGAAAACGGGGATGAAGTGTGTGGCTGCGCGATCGATAAAGAGTGCCATCTAATTTGTGTTTGCCCACGTCAAAGATACAGGGTGGCTGGCCTACTGGAATTTGAGAGGGCAGAGTGCAGTTTTTCTCTGTGGCATGGATACCTACCTACAACGTTCGACTATCGGTGTGTGGGGGGGGGGCAGAGACCTAACTATAGAGAGGTAGATCGACTAGTATATGTGTGGAGAAGGAGAGAGACCTAGCTATGTATAGAGGGAGATCGATCGGCATCCATGGATATGTGTAGTTAAGGAATAAGGTTGGAAGAAAGACAAAGGTAGAGTGTCGGAGGGTTGGTGGTGGAGTGGCATCTCACAAATGGTGGGAGAGGCCTGCTAGACAAACGGAGGGTACGAGCGCAATATCAATAAGAGAGGGCCGGGGATGTCTGTCTGTCAATGCACGTGCGTGTGAGAGACGGGTCGGGAGGTATGCAAGGATGATGAGGGGAGACGATATGGTTGTGGTAAGCATACGTAACTACATAGGAAGATCAACCGTCGTGTGTCCGAGAAAGGGAGAGACATAACTAGTGAGGTAAGTCTATCGATGTGTGGGGAAAATGAATTATAGTCGACCTGGCTATATATAGGGAGATCGGTACGTATACATGCATGCATGTGTTGGAAGCAAATAAGGTCCAGAGAGACAGGCAGGGGGAGAGGGTGCGGCTAGGAGGTGGTGCGAGAGGCCTACCATGTCGAGGGGGAGGAGTGTACGAGTATGAGATCGATGAAAAGAGGGGCAGGAGTGTGCACCTGCGTGGAACCGTATTGGACATAGGGGGGCATGGACGGTGAGAAGAGAAGAGGGGAAGTATGTGTTTGTGGTAGGCACACTTGGCTAGAGAGGTATATCAACCAGTGTGTGGCGGAAAGAAGGAGCCGGGGGGCCTACACACACTGCGGGTGAACGACCTAAAGAGAAATAACGAACGTGCGTGATGAAGGGGACGCTGAGGGGGGTGACAGGGCGGCGGGCGTGTGCATGCACGATAGAAAATTAGCGCTAGGATGCTACAAAGAGAAGAGGATCGTGAAGGTATTAAAGACGAACATAGATCATAATTCATTATAAAGAAAGTGGACACGTATACTTGAAGAAGATATCATAATGTAGAACATTGATTATAATTTGGGCTAATGTGTGGCTTTTGCAGCTCAGGGCTAAACACTTGTCATAATGCAGGCGGCTACTGAGGGAGTCCTGGATTAGGGGGTCCTCGGACAGCCGGACTATATACTTCTGCCCGACTGTTGGACTATGAAGATACAAGACTCAAGACTTCGTCCCGTGTCCGGATGGGACTCTCCTTTGCGTGGAAGGCAAGCTTGGCAATACGGATATGTAGATCTCCTCCCTTGTAACCGACTCTATCTAACCCTAGCCCCCTCCGGTGTCTATATAAACCGGAGGGTTTAGTCCGTAGGACAACAAAAATCATAATCATAGGCTAGCTTCTAGGGTTTAGCCTCTACGATCTCGTGGTAGATCAACTCTTGTAATACTCATATCATCAAGATCAATCAAGCAGGAAGTAGGGTATTACCTCCATCGAGAGGGCCCGAACCTGGGTAAACATTGTGTCCCCCGCCTCCTGTTACCATCCGCCTTAGACGCACAGTTTGGGACCCCCTACCCGAGATCCGCCGGTTTTGACACCGACAGCGGGGCACTCTACTTTGTGTGACAAACATGGTGTATGTATGGAACATGGTTTAGATTATGAATATCTAGTTAGTACATCAAATGTACTATTATTTGGAATCAACATCAAGTGTATTTAAAAAATTGAATTTGAGTTCATATAGTACACATGGTTCATATCTATCTCTATAGTAATCATGTGGTGTGTTGTTAAGGTAATACACGAATGATGCTTGAAGTTTGCAACAATCATGATTGTAGATTCTTATTGAAATAGAGAAACGAATTCAAATTCAGTTCGAATTGCAGCGGTAGTATAGACATTTGGAATGCACTAAAATGTTGGCATGAGTAGGTTACATGCATTATACAGCCAGCGAAAAAATTTAATTGGACATAACATGGATTCATACTCCCTCCTTCCATCTACATAGGGCCTAATGGGTTTTTTAAGACCGCCTTTGACTATTGACAAGATTAATAGTACATGACATGCACAATGTGAAAAATATATCATTGAAAGCTCCTTTCACACATGAATTTAACGGTGTGCTTTGTGTAAGTTGCATGTCATATATTATTGCTCTAATATTTGGTCAAAGCTAGCCTTGAAAAACGCATTAGGCCCTATATAGATGGAAGGAGGGAGTAGCTTTGAATAGCATTTGTATAGTAAAACGGGACAAGACTCTCTTTGTGTGGTGTGAATAGTTTTTATTTTTTTCATTTTTTTCGTTGAGGGAAGTGCGATTTTTTTGAGGGAAGTGCGAATTGATTTGGTACGTACAAGTACAATATTACATGTTAGGCTTGTCCCTAAAATTCAACCCGCGCCTTGTTATATTCCGAAAATTCAGATATCGTGCTCCCAAAACTGGCGCCTTCACAACCTGCGCCTTGCTATCCCGGAATTACAATGCGCGCGAAAACTCCCTCCAGCTGACAAATCCTCCACCTCCAAGGAGCTGCTCCGACGATCGCCTCGTCTATCGCGGCTGTTCCATCCCCACAGCACCGCCTTAACCTACTCCACCGGAACCGCAGCATCCTCACCGACTCCTCGGACGAAGCCGAGGCCTACTCGGCGCCAGCAAGGAGGTTGTACACGCATCGCATCGCACCTGCTCCTTAACTCGACCTCCCGGCGCCGACGGTGCTCCATCCCGCACCCCCGTGGAGCGGCTACCTCGAAGCCGGCACCGCGGGCGACATCTCCACGGTGGCTTTCCCCCAGTGTGAGGCCCCTTCGGCGGCGGCGGCCATACCAGCCGGATCTGCTGCTGCTGCACCGGCTCTCACTCCCTCGCTCACGTTGCTGCTGCTGCTCTGGCTCTAGCTCGCTCGCTCGCTCGCTCGCTCGCCCAGCTTGCTGCTGCTCCGGCTCTCGCTCGCTCGCGCTGCTGCTACTGCTCTCCCCCTCGCTCGTGCTGCTGCTCTACTCCGATTTAGCTACACTTCAGTCGACTGAATCGACTTTTGGGTCAGTCGATTTTAAGGGGGTGGGGGGTCTCGCCGGAGTTAAGGAAGAACCACCCGCATCGGGGAGGGGGGCCCGCCAGAGAGGTACCCCACTATCTATCTTAGGGTTCTGGGTGGGGTGGTGCTCACCGGCGGTGGGGGGCGCTGTCGTGGGGCGGTGGCGTGGGGATCCACGGAGAAAATGCTTGGCGCGGGGGGGGGCACCAGAGGGCTGGCCGGGGCAGCGGCGGACCGACGATGGGGAGTTGTTTCGGGACGGCGAGGCGGCGGCGGACCGGCGGTGGGGAGTTGTTTCGGGGCACCAGCGGTGGGGAGTTGTTTCGGGGCACCGGCGGTGGGGAGTTGTTTTGGGGCGGCGAGGCGGCGCGGGATTTGGCCGGTGGTAGATGGCGGCTCAGGGGGGGTGCAGGTTGAAGATGAACTGCAGACCCTCCCTAAACTATCCCATGTGAAGTGCCTCTCTGCTACCATTGCGTTCAGTTTCGACAGTAACATTCAGATTCCATAGTAAATTTCAGTTTCGACAGTTAAGTTTAGAGTCAACAGTTTTTACCTCATCTGTTGTAGTCAGGTGGTTTTTGGTGATGTAAATTTTACATCTATCACTTTTTGGTAATGCATTTTACATCATCTATTTAGGATGCTATTAGAATCCCACTTGAGATTAACCATGTTTGTCTTGTGCTGCTTCAACCTTGATGTCTTACGGCTCACCGGAGCTGCTCCAATGATGGAACGATCCATCACAATAGAGCAGTGCCCTAGACGCCGTCCACAGATTCCTCAGATCTTCCTCCACACCTCCGACAGCCACCTCTGCCTCAACTTCTTCAGCGACCAACCCAATGATGCTGAGGTCGACACGACTATGGCAAGGAGGTTGTACACTTGTCGCATCACTTATTACTCTACATTAATGATGATCCATTAGGGCTATTTTGGTTCAACGGAAAAACATAGCATTAGGAAATTTTCCTATGGCACTCTACTATTCAATTATTCATGCATTTTGTTGAAAGGAATGGAGCAAAACATCCACCTGGACCTACTTTTCAAAATCCTATGCATGAAAACAAGACCAAGTGCATTAGTGGCAGAATAACATTCTAACTGTACAAGCTTTCATATGGTTTCACTTTATTTTGGCCATGTTTCTTTGCATTCCTATGCTCCTCAAATTCCTGTGAAACAAACACCCAAGTTGATAGAAATCTTGTGTTCACGAATGCTCTATTTCCCATGTGCATTCCTATCCTATTCCGGGTTTTTCCTCCTATCCCTGCATTTTTAGAATCATGCAAGCCAAATGAGCCCTTACAGAATTACTTCAGTTACAGGTAGGTGTCGAAGGAAACTTTGTGTGGTTTGTCCTGCTCACCTGAGCTGCTCCATCGATAGAAGCATCCACCAAACCAGACATCACGACTCCTGACCGTCTTTTGCCGCCTCAGATCTCCTTCCCTGCTGCCAGCACCCACCGCAACGGCATCACCATCATCACTACAAAAAAAAGACACATCCGTGACATTTTGGGCCGAACGAAATTTTTTTCTGTCATACATATGACACTTCTATGACGATAATTGTGACAAAACCCGGTATCATCATAGATGTGGTGGGCTCCTACTTCTATGACAAAAAATCATGACAGAAAATGGGCTTTTCGTCCTGGGCGGGCCGGAGACGCAGCTGCATGACATTCTTTGGGCCGTCCATGACGGAAAAAACCGTGGTAGAAGCGCGGGCGAGGAAAATTTCGGGGAGTTCCCGGTTACGGTGGGTGGTCGGGGCCGAGCGATGCGCGTTTCTCTCGTACACGTACGCGCGTGTGTGCGAGGCGTTGGCTCTAACTGAACCCGAGCGAGGCGTTGGGTTCTAACTGAACCCGAGCGATTGCACTGCAGGCTACGCGTTACTGAACCCGAGCGATCGATCAATGGTTGTTAACTGAACCCGATCGAGCGATTCCTTCGCTACTACTGCTAACTGATGCCGATCGATGCTGCCTCTGGGATGAACAGTGAGCGTTGCGGGGGGGGGGGGGGGTGGATGAACAGTGAGCGGTGGCGTTGCCTCTGGATGAACAGGACCCCGTGGTGTGGTGGAGGGTTGGATGAACAGTAGACGGTGGAGGGGTGCCCGTGGAGGGGTGGTTGAACAGGACCCCGTGGTGTGGAGGGCAGGATGAACAGTAGACGGTGGAGGGGTGCCCGTGGAGGGGTGGTTGAACAAGACCCCGTGGTGTGGAGGGCTGGATGAACAGTAGACGGTGGAGGGGTGCCCATGGAGGGGTGGTTGAACAGTAGCCGGTGGAGTAGCGTGCGGTGGAGGCTGGATGAACAGGAGCTCGTGGAGGCTGGAGGAGGTCGACGGTGGAGATGAACAGTATCCCGTGGAGTCCCGTTTTGCGGTACGCCACACCCCTCCCGATAAACAGGACCCCCGTTTCGACCGTAGGAGGTATGTTTCGTCTGTTTTGCCGTACGCCACACCCCTCCCGATCAACAGGACCCCCGTTTCGACCGTAGGAGGTCCGTTTCGTCCGTTTTGCGGTACGCCACACCCTTCCCGATCAACAGGACCCCCGTTTCGACCGTTGGAGGTCCGTTTCCTTCGTTTTGCGGTACGCCAGACCCCTCCCGATCAACAGGACCCCGTTTCGAACGTAGGAGGTCTGTTTCCTCTGTTGTGTGGTACGCCAGGCCTCGTTTCCATCGCCTGTTCCGTCCAAGCCCTCTCGATGAACACGACCACGCATTCCGTTCCGACCCAGCCGGTTGGCTCCCACGCGTTCCGTTGCCTCCCGATGAACACGACGCATTCCGTTGCCTCGCCATGAACACGACGCATTCCGTTGCCTCCCCATGAACACGGCGACGATGTTGTTTCTGCGTTCCGACCCAGCCATGTACACGAGCCCTGACCGTACGTATGCGCGAGTAGGCGTTCGAGACCCCGCCCGTATGTACACATACGTGGCCGTATTTTCTTTTTTTGCACCCTGGCCGTTGTACGTACGTGTACATGCTACGTGCGCGCCTCTACTACGACACGTGCGCAGCTCTACATCCACCAGTATATATGTACGTACACGTTCGCGACCAGAATGACAATGCTACGTACGCTTCGACCAGGTGGGTCCCGACTGTCAAGCACTTCCTTGCGTGCGAAGATGTAGCTGGTGGGTCCCAGCAGTCAGGGGGGAAACGTTTTTTTCACGAAATACGGTGGCCCGTCCGGTGAGTCCCCGCTATCAGGTGGAGGAATAATTATTTTGCGCGTAATAAGGAGGCACTTCCTTGCTGCGGCCGTGGACCCAGCTGTCAGCGTCTCCATGCACAGTACTCTTCCGATGGAAGTCGGTCGTTGACCACATTGACCACGCCGCGCCAAGAGCACCACGGCGGTGGACGACGGCGAGGCCTAGGAAGGGCACGACACGGAGGTAGGGAAGACTCAGCAGTTGTTTCCCACGCGGAGGGGAGTACGACTGTACGAGGGTTTACTGGTTCGTCTGCCGTCGTCGGAGAATAACAGCAGGTGTGGGTGAGTAGAGGGATGGCTAGGCCAGCGATGGGAGTACGGTGGGGCGGTGAGGCCTGCGCGGCAGCACAGCCGGCCGCGGGGAGGAGGGAGCAGGCAGTCCCTCCGGCGCTTGTTTGAGCGGCTGGAGCAGGAAGAGCAGATATTGAAGAAGCACGGCGGCCGTTGGATGGACATCCAACAGTCAGTGCTTGCGCGTCAACCTTTTTTTGGAAAGCTTCAAATCTGTGGAAAACAGCATACAGCCCATCTGCCATTATTTCTAATAATTTACAGCCCATTTGCTAATTCTTGAGGTTTTTTTTGTGGCCACGGTTAAAAATTATACAAAATTTTGCATATTTCGGTGCGGTCCGAACTGTTTTTAATCCCGATATTTCGACTCACATTCAAACTGATTTTAAAAATAAATCTATATCAATATAAAATCCAACAAATTCTCCACGCATAAAAATTAATGTAATTTAAAATCTTGAAATGAAAAAAAGATATTTGAAACTAATTGTTGGTTTGATGTGTTTTAAAAATGTACAGCCCATTTCTCATTACTGATGGGCCATTTTCTCGCCCAGCCGAATGAAAGCTCTCCTCGTCTTGAAAGATTTGCAGCCCAACAGGCCTGACAAAGCGTCTTACTTGGCAAATCACAAAAAAACTGGGCTGTGGCCATGGACCCAGCTGTCAGCCTCTCCACGTACAGTACTCTTCCGATGGAAGTCGTTCCTTGACCATGTTGACCACACCGCATGGAGAGCACCACGGCGGTGGACGGCGGCGAGGCCTAGGAAGGGGACGACGCGGAGCCGGGGAAGACGCGGCAGTGGAAGCCCGCGCGGAGAGGAGTACGAGGGTTCACTGGTTGGGCTGCGGTGTGAGGCTGCTGTCGCCGCAGGGCCTGGCCAGCGTGGGAATAGTAGGGGGCGGTGAGGCCTCTGCGGCAGCACAGCCGGGCACGGGAGGCAGGAGCATGCGGCACGACCGGCGCTGCTTTGGGCGGCTGGAGCAAGAAGACCAGAGGTTGAAGAAACACTACGGCCGTTGGATGGACATCGTACGGTCACTGGAGCTAGAATCGTTCATATTGACTAAGTTGACAAAGCCCTTCGTCCCCGTCAACTTAGTAGGCCCACAAGTCAGCCTCCCACCAAGGTGGGTCCTAGCTAGCCGGGGGAGTATTCATTTTTTTGTGCGTAATAAGGAGGCACTTCCGGTGGGTCCGAGCTGACAACGGGGGGAACGTTTTTTCACGAAATACGGTGGCCCGTCCGGTGGGTCCCAGCAGTCAGGGGGAAACGATTTTTTTTCACAAAATACTAGTGGCCCGTCCGGTGGGTCCCTGCTGTCAGGTGGAGGAATAATTATTTTCCGCGTAATAAGGAGGCACTTCCTTGCGGCAGTCGTGGACCCAGCTATCAGCCTCTCCACGTACATTCCACGTCCGATGGAAGTCGTTCCTTGACCACGTTGACCACGCCGCGCCGAGAGCACCAGGGCGGTGGACGACGGCGAGGCCTAGGACGGGGACGACGCAGAGCCGGGGAAGACGCGGCAGTGGATGCACACGCGGAGAGGAGTACGAGGGTTCACTGGTTCGGCTGCGCTGCCGTCGCCGGAGAATAACAAGGGGTGTGGGTGAGTGGAGGGATGACCTGGCCAGCGGTGGGAGTAGTAGGGGGCGATGAGGCCTCCGCGGCAGCACAGCCGGCCACGGGAGGCAGGATCAGGCGGCACGACCGGCGCTGCTTTGGGCGGCTGGAGCAAGAAGACCAGAGGTTGAAGAAGCATGACGACCGTTGGATGGACATCGTACGGTCACTGCAGCTAGAATCGTTTATATTGACTAAGTTGACAAAGCCCTTGGTACGTCAACTTAGTAGGCCCACAGGTCAGCTTCTGAAACGGTGCGCCCCAGATGTCAGGGGGAGGAATCATTTTTTGGGCGGGTGCAGCTAGAATATCCGAGATTGAAGAAGAAGCACGGCATCCGTTGGATGGACATCCGGGAGGATTGAAGAAGAAGCACGGCATCCGAGATTGAAGAAGAAGCACGGCATCCGTTAGAATATCCGGGACGGGCGGACGATGGACCACAAGGAGATGGCAGCCATTGCTGCCGACCGGACGGCCGGCAGGTAGCCGGAGGACGACGACGTCCCAATGGAGAACATGGTAGTCGACGATCCGGTGCCAACCCCCTCCTCCGCGCCATCCTCGCCGGTGCATTGCACCATGACCATCGGCGAGGCCCGTGCCCAATATATGGACAGGGTGAGGCAGATGCGCGAGGAGCAGTTCCGGGAGGCGCAGGCCGACGCCGCCTACAACCACCATCTCCTCCAGGAGCACCTGCAAGCGGAGGAGCAGATCGTCGCGGAGTGGGCGGAGCAGGAGGCGCTGCTCGACTCGTACTGCTCCGCCCGCAAGGGCCGCCTCGAGCGCTGGCGGTACCGCATGCGGGTGGTGGAGGCTGCGGCCACCTACAAAGAGGCTAGCAAAGAGGGCGGTGAAGCGGGCGAGGTGCTGTTTGGCGAGACCGAGGACGAGGCAGAGGACAATGCCGGCTCCGACGAGTCCCCGCTCCGCTGGCGTCGATGAGGCCCTGCTCCGCCGAGGCCCCGCGGCGCCAACAACGAGGCAGAGGACACCGCCGGCTCTGCTGAGGCCCCGCCCCGCCAACAACGAGGCAGAGGACATCGCCGGCTCAGCCGAGGCCCCACCCTGCTGGCAACATGGGGGAAGATTTCCACCTCTCCGCTGAGGCGCCGCCCGCCGGCAACGAGAAAGAGGACATCGCCGGCTCCGCCGAGGCCCCGCCCCGCTGCCAACGAGGCCGCGCCACACAGAAAACGAGCAAGAGTAGAACATGGTAGGTCGCCGCCGCTCGGGTCCAAGTAAGGCCACCGCTGCTACCCTCCGGTTAAAGCCAAGCTAGGCGGGTTGACCATTGACGGCCGGTTAGCTTCTTGGCGGCGACATGGAGTCGGAGAGCTACGCTGGAGAAGAACGCTGCTTCTACTTAACTGCTGGTGCAGTTGGCTGACTGACACGTGGGCCGAACAGGCCACATGTCAGTTACGCAGTTGCACCTGCAGTTAAATCACTGAAGCTTCTGTTCGGCTCAACGGGACACAGGTGAGTAGCTTCGGTTAATTAATTATACCTCCAGCGTACCCCTTTTTAGTTGAAGAATGTATGAAATGTAATGAAATCCGGCATGTTTATATGAAATCCGACCGTGTATGAATGAATTTATTTCAATTAGTTCAAATTCCTGTATCACTCGCATTGGATGAACATGCAAAACAATACGTACTAGCATTATTCCCAGCGTGATCACCTCGTTTGCAGCAGTTTCACATGTACTCCCTCCGGTCCTTTCTAGTCTGCATACAAGTTTTGTCTGCAGTCAAAGTATCTCTACTTTGACCAATCTTATACAAAAAGTATGCACTTTCACAATGTGCGAAGTAAAAAGGAACAGAAGGAGTACAAAGAGTTTGTGCAACTTTTTAGCGTTTCTGTACATTGCAATCAAACACACAGGCCTGGCAATTCATAGAGAACATTAAAAACAATCGATGATTATGCATCTCAGCGGCTCACATGTCAGAGGCAATATTTACTTCACAACTAAAGAATAAAGAAAAAATTGATCGACACTGCTGACAGCAAAGTGCGTCCCATTCGAAAATATCAAACCCATGTCTTGCTTAAATCAATGAGCAAAATTGACATGGCACCTATCCCTATGTTGTCCCATTCCAAAATATCAAATGCCTATGATTGTGGAATGGGCAGGGTTTGCCATCAGTTCGGACATTGACATGGCACCTCGTGCTAAATAAACCAGCTGTTCTTTTTGTGCAGTTCCACAAAAATCAACCAAATTCACGCGTAGCTTGTATGATTTGGCCCTTATATGTTGCAACGCCTTGAACTTATCGGCACCTCCTTTCTTGTGGTGGAAATGAATGATTTGATGTATTCATGAACATTTTGTGCAGTTCCCATTGAAATCAAGCTGAGCACCCCTATTTGCACAAATACAAAAAAGTGATTAGTATAAAGCAAACTGTACTATGAATTGACAGTTTCAACAGGCGCCTACATGGTCCATGTAGAGCACACTTTTAGAAAAATGGAACTCACCAGAAAGAATCCTAGAACAACATTGTACTCGCGCATCACAGCAAAAAATGGAGATTTGTCAGTCCTTCTGAGCTGAAGTTAGTTTGGTCTTGTGGGGAGTAATGTAACCATCCTTCAACTGCTCCTTCTGATGAGAAGATAGACAGGGCTTCTTCATCCTGGCATAATCGGAACTAGTCACCTCACGTACTCCATATTCTTCTTCAGAGGAAGTTGATCCTGTTGTGCAACGACAAGAGGACTACTAAATGCTAGCATCCCTGTTTGCTCGAAAAAAAGGAAAGGAAATATTTAAAACAACACAGATGAAGCACTTCTCAAGGACAATACCACCTTTTCATGACAGTATCTAAACAGTAGCACAACACTAATAGAGATGACAAAGCTGAATCATATGGATGAAATCAGTGGGCGAGTACCAACCTTTGTCAGGAGGCTTATTGTGTAGAGCATACAGATGAAGCACTTCTCCGGAACCATCTGTTGCTATCTACGGTGGTGGCCATGCTTACTATATACTCCTCGATTAATTTAATGTTTCCAACATCTTCTTGTGGAGTTCCACTAAAATATATGGTATCTTCAAAGAGGATCCGTGTTTGCACAAGTAGAGATAATTACATATTACTTTAAGAGTGGCATCAAATCAGTGGCAAAACAATTGCTCGTTCCAGCCATAGAAATAAATTAAGATGCAAAACTATATCATTACTTGTGTCATCACAGTTCCAGTGCTTCATTACAGCACCGGGAGTTGATTTTTGTGAAATATCCTTAATGCAGAAAGTGGCAAAATACAGGCCAGCAGTTGTGAAATATCCTTATCTTACCTCAATGGGATATTACGGTGCACATACAGATTAGAAGTCTTGTCTCCATTTGTGCAGTTCACTAAAATCAAGCAACATTATCGTACAAGTAGCACAACATATGAAAGCACACTGCAGAATCATGTGAAAGAAGGCTAGTACTGAACTCTCATGATGCGGAATTCAAACAACTCACAAGAAGAAGATCTGAACCAAATTCGCCTTAACGGATAGGAAGTAAGATCTCCTCTTGTGCAGTTCCACTAAGATCAAGCAATCAAGCAACGTTGTCGGTGTGAAATTTTGGTTGAACTGCACAAAACACTCTTAAAACAAAAGTGTTTTGTGCAGTGCAACGAAAGGTCACAATGGCAACAAGGTGAAGTAGATAACTCTGTTTACACAGAGGTGCAAAGGAAACAATTAGTGGTCAATAACGGTGGATGACACAGAAGCCAACAAAAAGAAGCATCCACCTTATCTAAATGGGAAAGAAAGCAAGACAGTAGCATTTCTCAAACGGTGGCATTGATTAATATTAACATAGAGATTATATTAACAATAAAATTCGTTAAACATGTAATTTGCTTTTAACTGTGGCATTGCATCAATTTTCCAGCGGCATTATTAGAGGGTGTTTGTTTACAGGGACATTTTGGTGTAGGGACTAAAAAAACTCCGTGTCAGTCCCATCTAAACCAAACAGGAGGGACTTTTAGGGACTAAAAGTGGGCATTTGGGACTAAAGAAAGAAGACCCCGAGGGAGTCTTTTTGGGACTTTTTCCAACAGTTGCCCCTGCCACGCATCGCACCTTGTCTCTATTAGTTCATTACTAGGGGTAACATGGTCTTTTAGCATGTCATTTAATAACCTCTAGTCCATGTTTAGTCCCTGGAACCAAGCAGGTAGGGACTAGGGAGTTTTTAACCAAACAGGGCCTTAGATTAACAACAGCTAATGAGTTGCACGGGACAGTGGACGCACCAGCACCATGTGCATCTACCGATGTACTGTGGTCATG
The DNA here is from genome assembly GCF_018294505.1 of Triticum aestivum. NCBI lineage: Eukaryota > Viridiplantae > Streptophyta > Magnoliopsida > Poales > Poaceae > Triticum > Triticum aestivum. Next base: position 72,900,032 of record NC_057808.1, on the reverse strand, counting down.
CACAGTCTGTTGCAACAAAGAACAAACAACCAAGGAGCATATTTGTGTTGGTCCCAGTTTTTTTATCTTTAGACACCTTTCCCTATGTGAGCGCAGCAAATCTAGTCCTGCTCAAACTCTACAGCCTTGTCCCTTCCTTTCCTTTTTGAACTAGTACTTTCGCCCCTTCCTTTCCTCTTTGAACCACGTCCTAGATTTATGTGATACAACTTTCCCCACTACTTTCCCCATTCCTTTCCTCTTTGAACCACGTCCTAGATTCATGCTATACAACTTTCCCCCTTCATTTCCTCTTTGAACCACGTCCTAGATTCATGCTATATACAACTTTTCCCACTACTTTCCCCCACTCCTTTCCTCTTTGAACCACGTCCTAGATTCATGGTATACATGCAGCTAGAGTAGTGCATGTGGAGTAAGTAATTTATACCTTAAGGTTCTTGGGGCGTGGTTCGTGGGCGACGGGACGGCGGCAAAGAAGAAGGGGTCGGAGGCCCTCCCGCGCCGCCGCTGGGTGGAAAGTGAACAGCTGCGCCGGTAGTCCCTCGCTGATGGCGACAGCGTTAAGCCTCCTTCCCTTCCTGGCGGACGGATCCTGCCGGCTCTTTGAGCAGCAGTGAGGGGAGAGAGAGGCCAACGAAGTCTTGTTTAGATCTGGAGAGGGCGAGAGACTGTGAAGAGAGCAACTACAAGCGCTGAGGCTCCAGCAGGAGAGGGCGAGAGAGTGTGAAGAGAGCAACTACAAGCGCTGAGGCTCCAGCGTGTATATATATACTGGAGAGAGAGTGTGAAGCGTGAAAACCCTAGAAAACATTTTGACTAGTCAAAGAAACCACCCGAGACCTCAAGTTTGATGAGCGAACAGGCTAACCAGCTACACAACCCTCCCGTTATGTTCAACGAGAGGGAAATAACCTTTTATACATTCCTGCATTCGTGTGACAAGCATGCCGTGTTTTTTTGTGTGTGCGTGGGAGTCATTCGGATTTCAATCATAATCGTGTCATGTGGCTTTGGTGGTAAGACTATCCACAGTGGTGCAGAAATAATGCAGCCTTAGTCACCTTACCTCTCTCCACGTAGTACGTTGGGTCCCACCAGTCTGAGGGTGAAACAAACAAAATAAAAAGAAAAATTAAAAGTGCCAGCGGTGTATCTTACCTCACACATCTCGCTACTTCTCGGGAACACTGTCCAATTCATCCCTCTGTTCGCTCACGTACTATTTTAAGTGAATCCCTATTATAACATGCACACAAATTTTGGGCACTTGTATTCGACTTAAGTCAGTGTGCCACCGTATCTCGTATACTTACTAATCCCTCCGTGTAGTTTCGTTTGCTAGAGCTTTTCCAATGTCAAGTATCTTTTCCTTAGACCATGAGATCGTGCAACTCCCGGATACCGTAGGAGTGCTTTGGGTGTGCCAAACGTCACAACGTAACTGGGTGACTATAAAGGTGCACTACGGGTATCTCCGAAAGTGTCTGTTGGGTTGGCACGGATCGAGGCTGGGATTTGTCACTCCGTGTGACGGAGAGGTATCTCTGGGCCCACTCGGTAATGCATCATCATAATGATCTCTATGTGACTAAGGCGTTAGTCACGGGATCATGCATTGCGGTACGATTAAAGAGACTTGCCGGTAACGAGATTGAACAAGGTATTGGGATACCGACGATCGAATCTCGGGCAAGTAACATACCGATTGACAAAGGGAATTGCATATGGGATTGATTGAATCCTCGACATCGTGGTTCATCCGATGAGATCATCGTGGAACATGTGGGAGCCAACATGGGTATCCAGATCCCTCTGTTGGTTATTGACCGGAGAGGCGTCTCGGTCATGTCTGCATGTCTCCCGAACCCGTAGGGTCTATACACTTAAGGTTCGGTGACGCTAGGGTTGTAGAGATATGTGTATGCGGAAACCCGAAAGTTGTTCGGAGTCCCGGATGAGATCCCGGACGTCACGAGGAGTTCCGGAATGGTCCGGAGGTGAAGAATTATATATAGGAAGTCAAGTTTCGGCCACCGGGAAAGTTTCGAGGGTTACCGGTATTGTACCGGGACCACCGGAAGGGTCTCGCGGGTCCACCGGGTGGGGCCACCTGTCCCGGAGGGCCCCGTGGGCTGAAGTGGGAAGGGAACCAGCCCCTAGTGGGCTGGGCGCCCCCCCATGGGCCTCCCCCCTACGCCTAGGGTTGGAAACCCTAGGGTGGGGGGGCGCCCCACTTGCCTTGGGGGGCAAGCCACCCCCTTGGCCGCCGCCCCCCCCCCTCCAGATGGATCTTGGCCGGCGGCCCCCCCTCCCTGTGGGCCTATATAAAGGGGGGAGGGAGGGCAGCAATATTACAGCCTTGGGCGCCTCCCTCCTCCCCTGCTACACCTCTCTCTCTCGCAGAAGCTCGGCGAAGCCCTGCCGACATCCCGCTACATCCACCACCACGTCGTCGTGCTGCTAGATCTCCATCAACCTCTCCTTCCCCCTTGCTAGATCAAGAAGGAGGAGACATCGCTGCACCGTACGTGTGTTGAACGCGGAGGTGCCGTCCGTTCGGCACTCGGTCATCGGTGATTTGAATCACGGCGAGTACGACTCCGTCATCCACGTTCATTGGAACGCTTCCGCTCGCGATCTACAAGGGTATGTAGATGCACTCCTTTCCCCTCGTTGCTAGTATACTCCATAGATGGATCTTGGTGAGCGTAGGAAAATTTTAAAATTATGCTACGATTCCCAACAATTTGTTCCTTTAGTGTCCCCTTGAAAGAAAAAAAAAACGTAGGAATTTTAATTTTCACTTGTCCTCCTTTTCAAATTCCTATTCATGAAGCACAAGACTAAGAGATGGTAGCATAATAGCATTATAACCGTACATTTTCTTGTGTTTTGACTTAATCTCACCATGCTTCTTTGCATCATGTGATCTTCCAATTGTTGTGAATCAAACACCCAGATTGGCAGAAATCCTGTGTTTTTAAATTCTCTGTTTTGCACGTGCATTCCTATCCTATTCCTGTCTATTTCCTATCCCTGCATTGTTGGGATCCTCCAATTCAAACGAGCCCTTACAGAATTACTTCTCTTACAGATAGTTGTCAAATAAAACCTTGCGTGGTTTGTCCCGCTCCTGCTGCACCGTCGTCCACCCCAGCTCAGCTGCTCCAATGATAGAAGGGTCTAGCATAGCAGGGATCCAGCCTCCAGACTGTCTTTCGCCGCCTCAGATCTTCTTCCCCGCCGCCGGCAGCCATGAAAACTGCATTACCATCATCAACTGAGCAGATGAACTCGAGGACTACACGGGTCCGCAAGAGAGGTCGCACTCTTTCGTGTCTGCTTACGTTATGCATCGCTTAATCTTACATGCTACTTTATCGTCATGTTCACCGATTAGACTCTGAGTCAGCTCCAAACTAATGGTCAAACTTGAGTTTTTAAATGGTTGTGGGGTACATATCGGGGCCGCTATCAATAGTATCTATCTACTATCTGGTTTATCTCCGGTGTCTACTATGAGTTTCATGTTGGGTGGGAAACAAACAGTAAAGAAGCCATTATCTATATTTTTTAACTGAAGCCATTATCTGCCTGCCATTATTGGTTTTGGGTCTATCCACAGGTTGCTACCATCACTCTGGATTTCTGCATGCACTCCTTACATAATCTCACTATGTTTTATTCCTATGCATGACAGTTATTGTAAACAATGGAACTGAACATGTAGAGCAAAAGAGACGAGCCTTGCGTGGCAATAAAATTTCATGCAGACGTTGCTCCATGGTAGGCGCAAAGGCAGCCCCCCCTCCACGCATTTCGGATTGTAATCGAGAGGAAGATATCTGTTCTGAGGGGGATTCTGAAGGAGAAGACAACTCCTATTTACCCCCTGAGCTCTTCGCTCTAACTTGGCATGCTGATGTTGGTTATATCATGCATATGGTGTCTTGCATTGCTTACTTTATACATCAAATATGTCATCTGCTTAGTTTAGACATCCTTTGTGCGAATGCCATCTGTTTAGTTTATTCATCGTTTATGTGAATTATGCAACGCCATCTTGTTTAGCCAGGCATCATATATGTGAATTTTGCAATGCCATCCTGCTTAGCCAGTCATCTTATATGTAAATTATATCAGGCCATCCTTTTTTTTCGTTACATATTACATTTGTCAACAATGTTTGTACATTCAACTGCTCTTCGTGTGCATCAGCCATTTGACACGGTGATGGCAAATTCTGGAGTAAAAACAAGGTCTTCAGAGCAGACTATGCTATCTGACGAAGCGCATATCTCGCTGGTTACGGATAGCTCCTCAGAGGAGGATTCGGAGACAGATGACCAGTCCTATTCCCCCCGGAGGTGTATGCTCTAACTTGGCAGGGTTATGTTGCTCATATCGTGCGTATGGTGTCTCGCATTGCTATGTCATTTGATTAGTTTAGACATGCTTTGTGTGAATGCCACTTGTTCAGTGTCTAATTACCATATATGTGAATTATGCATTGCCAGCTTGTTGCAAGACATTATATATGTGAATTATACAATGCTATCTTGTTGCAAAGGCATTATATATGTGAATTATGCAATGCCATGCTGTTTAGCCAATCATCATGTATGTGAATTATATCATGCTATCAATTTTTTGTATTACGTGTTCCATTTGTCGACAACGTTTGTATATTCAACTACTCTTCCTGTGCATCAGCCATTTGAAGCGGTGATGGACGTAACTAGAGTGAAAATAAGGTATTCAGAGCAGACAATGCTACCTGCTAAAGCAGACATCTTGCTGGTTACAGGGAGCTCCTCAGAGGAGGATTCAGAGACTGATGACCAGTCCTATTTCCCCCCTGAGGTCTATGCTCAAACTTGGCAGGGTTATATTGCCCATGTCATGCATGTTGTCTTGCATTGCTTAGTTTTTACATCATATATATGGATTACCATCTGCTTACTTGCTTACTATATAAATCATATATTTGAATTATATCATGCCATCATGTTTACATAGTACATACACATCATCTATCTGAATTATGGCATGGCAACCCATTTAATAAAGACATCATATAGTTATATCATCTCATCCTATTTAGTGTTTACAGTCATCATATTTTGAATTATGGTATTCTATCCGTGAATGTATGTGAATTATGGCATGCCAACCTATTTAATAAACACATTATATAGTTATGTATGTGAATCCCCACCCCGAAGCCCAATGAGAGGGTGGTGTTCATCCCCCACTCCGTCCGCGGGTTAGGGTTTCCTCTCCACCCTTTCATCCGTGGACTCATGTTCTATTACAGGCTAGATTTCCATGATCTAGCCCCAAACTCCTTCCACAACATCTCGGCATTTATTGTCGTGTGCGAGGCCTTCCTCCGCATTCCTCCCCACTTCGGACTATGGCTTAAGATGTTCAACGTGAAGCCGAAGGTGGTAGACGGTCAACACACAGAGTGCGGAGGCGCCATGGTGAGCAAGATGCCCAACGTCACATGGCCCAAAGGTACTTTTCTGGAGACTGTCAAAGAGTGGCAGAAACTGTGGTTCTATATCACAGAGCCTCGCGACGCCACTTGGGCCGCGGCTCCCGAATTCAAGTCCGGTCCCCCAATGCGGCTCACCTCCTGGCTAGAGAAGGGCCTGAATTGGTCTTCGTTAGACGAGCTGACAGCGCTGCAAATGCGCATCCAGAGCATGGTGGACAAGCACATCAAGCTCATCAATGTGATCCAGGTGATGCTTGTTCGCCGGATCCTTCCATGCCAGGGCCGGACTTGCCATTTATGGGAGTTCGATCCGGCCAAGCACCAGACCCTGCGACAGTTCTTTGGAACTACGCACGAGGACATATGGAAGGTGCTCTTCAAGGGCAACGAGACGCCGCCGGCGACGACCGAGGACCGTGGGCACGCCCTGGCCCATCCCGCCAGTGCGGTAAGTTTTTCACGTTTCAAGATGTATCCTTTACTTGCTTGTTCAGTGAAGATACCTAAGCTTCACCATTTATTTTTTAGGGTTGGACAAAGAAGGCGGAGCGGATTAGATGTTCGGCTCCATTGCCCGAGGAACCAGCCATCCCGCTCCGCTGCCCAAGGGGACCAAAAGTGGCCCTCGCCGCAAGGGTGCTTCGAACGTGATGTTCGAAGGTGACGAGACCCCCCTGAGGACGACGATGAGGAGGAGGAAGAAAGCAACTCCCCCCTGAGGGGGGAAGGAAGAAGAGGGCGGCCTCCACAAATCTGGAGGCGGAGGCGTCCAAGAGGGGGAAAAGCTCCTTCACAGATAGATGTGCATGGGATGTCGAAAGCAGCCCAGAGCCACGCCCCCGAAACAAGCCCCTGGCCGAATCGTGAGTACTCAAAAGACTCTGACACATTCGTGTATTAAAATCTCTTCGGTTCATAGTTTTAACACGTCGAATCACGCGCTTGCAGTCCGGCCCACGACAGCTCCCTGCGATCCTCATCAGGAGGTTCGCTGGATTCACCGCCGGCCGCTCACTCTCCCACGGCCAAGGGAGACGACGAGGTGTTGTCCCAATGGACCTTCCCGGGCCAGGGAGAGGTTTAGGAGGCCATCAGGGTGGCGCCAGAGGGTGACCCTTTGGCTGCCGGACACTCGGGAGGGAAGACCCCCATGGAGACTGGCGATGGGGGCCATGTCCAGTTCGGACCCCAGCCGAATACGGTTCCGGAGACCTATACGGCTCCGGAATCCGGCAAGCAGCCTCCTTCAAAAGAAGGAGGTGCGCCTATTCCGCCGGTGACCTCTGTCCAACCAGAGGCACCGGACACTCTCTTGGAAGCGCTGCGAAGAGCTCCCATTGTGGAAGAACACCGTACCCTCATGGGTCCGGTGATTGAGAAGATTCAGTCCGCAAAGAGCGGACTGACTGAAGCCTGCACAAGCCTTCTAACAGGCTTTGAGGTAAGCAACATAGTTACATAGAAAGAATATCACAGTATAGACAGTAGCCTCTAAGACACTGTCCGACGTTCGAAAAGAAAAGCCGGACAGAGGATCAAGTAATTTTCGCAGGAAACTAATGAAATGTGTCTTATGTGAATACGCAGGCGTCGTTGCTGACTGCGACCGCACACGCTGCCAAAGTCTCCGGACTGAAGCAGAGACTGGAGCGGGCCGAGGAGGAGCTCGGCCAAGCGAGGAAGAAGCTAGAGGATAAGCAAGGTATGTAATGACCTGCTGTATATTCAGAAAGAATGAATGATGTGTATTGACCAGAGTGCCGTGATATTTGTAGGAGCCGCGACCGAGGTCGAGGCCCTAAAAAAGGCGCTGGCCAAGGCCGAGGAGAAAGCTGCCAAGGAACAAGCCGCCCGTGAAAAGCACGAGGCCAGGCTTCATGAGGTCCAGCAAGAGCTCCAGGATGCCGTGAAGAAATGCGAGTCCTTAGAGCGCGATGTTTCGGCTCAAGAGACCGAACTCGCTAAGGCTCGCCAGAGTGCATAGGAGGCCCGGGTTGAAGCCCAGGCGCCCTCCAGGAAATCCAGGAGGCCAAGAAACTTGCGGCGGGTAAGGCTTTTAGTATGCAAAGCAAGTATGTGAAGAAGAGGTATCTCTTACTAACCCGGATTTGGAGTTCTCCAGGGGCGTTTGCGGATCTGCCGCGCAGTGTTTCTGATGCTGCAGAGTTCTTCCGAGCCGAAGAAGGGAGATCAACAGAGAAGTTGTTTTGGTCGCAATACCTTGCGCCAGAACATTCGGTGCCCTTTAGCGATAAGCTAAAACAGCTGGTCGAACTGCATAGGGTGGCCGAACTGGCCATGAAGGATTTGATAATCCCGCTGTGGCCTGCCGAAGCTATACCTAGCAGCTACTTCGGGCTCGTGAAGCGGCTGTTGAATGCATGCCCTCGGCTGGACGTCATCAAGCGGTCGGTCTGCATCGAGGGCACGCACATGGCCTTCGCCCGCGTCAAGGTGCTGTGGGCGAAGATGAACGCTGTCAAGCTTGCGACCAAGGGACCGCCTGAGGGCAAGGAGCACCGAACGCCGGAGCGGTATTTTGAAGATGTCCTGGAGGGGTCTAGCATTGTTGCGACGCAATGTGCGCAAGACATTATCTTTGAATGAATACATTCATGTTGTCTCTGCCTTGTATGATGAAACAGAGTCGTTATATAATATAATGTTTGTTTAAAAAAATTACCTCCCGTGCGGCCGTTTTTGTGAAATCTGAGAGTTGGGCAGTCATCGGCTTCTGCCCCCACGTAGGTAGTACGGGGGTGTTCGGGGTGGAATCTAAACACTCTTGATCCAATTATTTGGTCCTTGAAGGAGGTGTTTAGCGCAACGAACCAGGCAATCGGACTATGTGGCTTTAGCACCCTCACTTAGCCGTAGGAGTTTGACAATAAAACTTTAGACGCAGCCCCTTGTATCCGAACTAGGATGCTGTAAACACCTGATCGGGTAAGAACCAATCCCTCGTGTAATGCGGAAAAAATCGCTAAAGATTTGAAACCTCCGAAGAGCTGACCGGCTCTCGCCGCATCATGACAGTCAGTTTTCGGCTTTCTCTACTGAGGTGCTCATCCGGATAAACCAGGACACAATCGCAGTAGTTCTCCCTTTACTACCCTAGCCGATATAACGGAACGTAAGGTAGCAAGCAGAGGAGCCGGGCAACCCAACTATTGACCAAAGACATGATTCGGAGCCAATGCATATAGTGCTAAATTCGGGGTGCCAAACTATACTGTAAATAGTGTTCGGACTTTGTTGCCATATTGCGGGGCGCTATGAACCCCTGGCAGATTAAAACGTACCAAAGTGTACGGGTGCTATTTATCAAAAAAAGAGGAAAGAAGAAAGGGTAGTAAGCTAGTCTCGCAGAATTTGGGCCACAAACTGTTTCCATTATAATTTGATTAATACGTCAAAGCGCATTCGTACAAGTAGTGCAATAAGCAACCGGCTATTTAATATGCCACAACCAAGGGAGAGCTGCATGTGGGTCCTGAAAACAGGTAGAGTGATCGTTAAAGAGACCACCTAGAAATTCCCCTATACGTCTGTACTTCTTGCCGTCTTGGTGTATTTATCCTTCGAAAGGACCGGTGATCAGGCTATCAGGGAAGGCCTGTGGAAAAGAAACCTGAAAAGGAAAAAAAAGTGAAAGTATGTGTGTCCAGGGGCGGTCGAGCCGTATTGTGGATCACAAGCTAGTTATGCCTCCGTCCATGCCCATGGTATTTTGAGTGCGTAGTTATGTACGCGCGGTATGAATGCCGCCACTTGGTCGGGACTGGGACGGAGGCCAAATTGCTAGTCGGGCTCTTGACGAGCTGGGCTGTCCTGCTGCAGAATAGTCCGGACTCTCTTAACAGTGTCCGGGAGCTCCGCCGCCGAATCAAGGTTCTGCTTGAAAAGGCCGCTCTGTACTTCTGCTCCTAAGGCAGCGGTGTGCTCCTCGGTACGGAGGGAGCGTTCCGTGTTTCCATTAACTGTTATGACGCCGCGTGGTCCGGACATCTTGAGCTTGAGATAAGCGTAGTGCGGCACCGCGTTGAATCAAGCAAATGCGGTTCGTCCAAGTAGTGCGTTATAGCTACTGCGAAAGGGGACGATATCGAAGATTAACTCTTCGCTTCGGAAGTTGTCCGGAGATCCGAAGACAACCTCTAGTGTGATTGAGCCTGTACAGTGTGATTGATCCGAAGACGATATCGAAGATTAACTCCACCATCCATGAGAACTCGCGTGAGTGGAATCCATCAATGATTCGGTTGAGGACAAGTGCGGCTGAACCGCCATGACGGATATTGGTCGGATGATCCCGACAATCGAAGGTGATCGGGCATGACGACCATGGATTAAATTTTGGGGCGACTGGCTTTACCGCATAGACGTCCCTGAGCGCGCGCTTGCGCTCCCTCTTGGGAATGTGGGTAGCATATATCATATTCACCGTTTTAACCTGGGGGAAACTTCTTCTGTCCCCCTCTGTTCGGTGGTCGGGGCTCCTCGTCATCCTCCTCGCTTTGTGACCCCTTCTCCTTGTTCTCGGCATTTAACTTGCCGACCTGTTTAAAAACTCAACAATCTCTATTGGTATGGTTGGCTGGTTTTTCTGGGGTGCCATGGATCTGGCATGGACGATCGAGCATGCGGTCCAAGCTGGATGATCCCGGATTGTTTCTTTTATATGGTTTCTTCCACTGACCGGACTTGGAGCCACTGAATCCGGCGTTGACTGTCGTGTCATCAGTATTGTGACCATTGCTTCGACGTTTGTGCCTATTGCGTCGGAGCTTGCCGTTGCTGTTTTTTACCTCGGAGGTGTCCGCTTCGCTTGTCGTGTTATTGCTACGGGCCAGCCAACTGTCCTCACCCGCGCAAAAGCGGGTCATAAGTGTCGTGAGGGCTGCCATGGACTTCGTCTTTTCTTGGCCGAGGTGGCGGGCGATCCATTCATCGCGGATGCTATGTTTAAAGGCCGCTAGGGCTTTGCATCCAGACAATCGATGATCTGGTTCTTTTCAGTTAGGAACCTAGTCCAGAATTTCCTGGCTGACTCTCCGGGCTATTGAACTATGTGACTTAAGTCGTCAGCATCTGGAGGTCTTGCGTATGTGCCTTGGAAGTTGTCGTTGAAGGCGTCTTCCAAGTCCTCCCAGCTGCCAATAGAGTTTTCAGGCAGACTGTTTAACCAGTGCCGAGCTGGCCCTTTGAGTTTTAGCGGGAGGTTTTTGATGGCGTGAAGGTCATCTCCGCGGGCCATACGGATATGGAGAAGAAAATCCTTGATCCATACCGCGGGATCTATTGTTCCATCATATGATTCTATATTCACTGGTTTAAACCCTTCTGGGAATTCATGCTCCATTACTTCGTCACTGAAGCAAAGAGGGTGTGCGGCGCCTCTATATCGGCCCACATCGCGACATAGCTCACATGGAGTCCGTCTGCGCTTTTCGGCCCGGGCGTGATTAGGCTTGTCACGTCCGAATAGATAGCCGTCGTCGCATGTCGGAGCACGCCCTCGTGATCCGTAGATCGATCTGGTATGTCCTGCTCTATTGTCCAGGTCCTGCCGAAGGTCATGTATAACCCCGAGCTATTTTATCTCTGCCTTTACGGTGAGGTAGGCGGGCTGGTGTTCGGCTTGGGTTGTCGCTTTGTCCCGACCACGTGGTGGTCGGTCAGCCGCATTGCGCGATGATGGTACGGGATCCAACGCCTCATCATCGAACTGAAGTAGCAATTTGCGCGGGTAACTTTTGGCTGGGCGCTTGAGGCCATATTCCTCGGCTACAAGGACATCAGTCCACCTATCATTGAGCAGATCTTGATCAGCTTGAAGCTGCTGCTGCTTCTTTTTCAGGCTTCTTGTAGTGGCTATTAGCCGGCGCTTAAAGCGCTTCTGCTCGAGAGGTTCCTCAGGCATGATAAAATCCTCGTTGCCAAGGCTCACCTCGTCCTCGGAGAGTCATCCGAGTCTTCGTGTATGGACTGTTCATCAGGGCTGACTTGCCCGTATTCCCGTTTGTCCTGTTCGAAAGTTGCCTCAACGGGATCTTCATTGTCTTCGGCATCGTCCGGAGTATTGTTCTCTCCCATGCCGGTATTGCTGTCTTTTCCACAACGTGACTTAGAGCGGAGCCGCTAACGCCGACGCTTTGGCTGTGTCTCAGGAGGTTTATCCTTGATTGGATCTTCTTTGTCATCGTCGTTAGTTTCTTTAGGTGTATCCACCGTGTACACGTCGTACGAAGAAGTGGTCGTCCAACGTCTGATAAATGGCAGGTTTTGCCGTCGATGTCTTCGGAGCCGTAATCGAGCATGTCGGTTAAGTCTTCGATAGTGACTAAGGGGTCCTTGGGCGTCCGGCCTGTTAGCCATGGGCCGGACTGATGGGCTGTGAAGATGCGAAGACCGAAGACTGCACCCGTGTCCGGATGGGACCCTCCTTGGCGTGGAAGGCAAGCTTGGCGACCAAATATGTAGATTCCTTTCTCTGTAACCGACCTTGTGTAACCCTAGATCCTCCCGGTGTCTATATAAACCGGAGGACTTAGTCCGGAGGGGAGAGATATTCATTACCATAGTCATACAGGCTAGGCTTTTAGGGTTTAGCCATTATGATCTCGTGGTAGATCAACTCTTGTAATACTCATATTCATCAAGATCAATCAAGCATGAAGTAGGGTATTACCTCCATAGAGAGGGCCCGAACCTGGGTAAACATCGTGTCCCCTGTCTCCTGTTACCATCGACCTTAGACGCACAGTTCGGGACCCCCTACCCTACCCGAGATCCGCCGGTTTTGACACCGACAGGCGGTGGGTGGGAAGCGAAATTTTCCATCATCAGCATCTAGTTTGAACCGGATATAATTCGACTGTGAGTCCCCCGCTAAGGATAGTACTTTTAATGAGTTTAACACATCACCTAAAGGCGAGTGCCGGCAAATGTCCACGGAGCTGAATTCGAGGATCGATGCCTGATCAAGCTCGACATACGCGGACGCACATGGTTCGGAACCTGTAGCTGGAAATGAGTCGGAGATTCCGGTGACACAGATGTCACTCAAGGTTAGGTCTATGTGTGGCTCCAACGCCGCTGAGTCTGCGGCTTCCGTGGCGGAGTTGAGCTTCCCGTCCTCGGATGGCGCGATCTGCTCCGGATCTAAGGCCAGAGCAGTTACAGGTGCTATCTCCTGGGTATGGTCCGATGATAGATTTAAGTCATGTTCATCGCGGTGACAGGGAGCGGCTGCCGTGGTCTCGAATCCGTCGAAGATCAAGTCTCTGCGGATACCCATGACGTAGTTCAAGCTTCCAAATCTAACCTGATGGCCAGGGGCGTAGTTGTCGATCTGCTCCAGATGGCCAAGCGAGTTGGCCCGCAGTGCGAAGCCGCCAAATACGAAGATCTGTCTGGGGAGGAAAACTTCCCCTTGGAAAGCATTGTTGTAGATGATTGAAGGAGCCATCAAACCTTTTGACGACGGCACAGTGGAACTCTCAATGAAAGCACCAATGTCGGTGTCAAAACTGGCGGATCTCGGGTAGGGGGTCCCGAACTATGCGTCTAAGGTCGATGGTAACAGGAGACGGGGGACACAATGTTTACCCAGGTTCGGGCCCTCTCTATGGAGGTAATACCCTACTTCCTGCTTGATTGATCTTGATGAATATGAGTGTTACAAGAGTTGATCTACCACGAGATCGTAATGGCTAAAACCCTAGAAGTCGAGCCTATATGATTATGATTGCCACTACGGACTAAGCCCTCCGGTTTATATAGACACCGGAGGGGATCAGGGTTGTACAAAGTCGGTTACAGAGAAAGGAATCTTCATATTTGGACGCCAAGCTTGCCTTCCACGCCAAGGAGAGTCCCATCCGGACACGGGTGAAAGCCTTCGGTCTTTGTATCACAGCCCATCAGTCCGGCCCATATCTAACAGGCCAGACGCCCGAGGACCCCTTAGTCCAGGACTCCCTCATATGCAATGGAAGACACCATATTCATGATATGAGCAGTAGAACCGTGCCAAGTTAGAGCATACACCTCGGTGGGGGAATAGGACTGGTCATTTGTCACTGAATCCATCTCTGAGGAGCTATCAGGACCCAGCAAGAGATCTGCTTCGACAGGTAGCACTGTCTGCTCTGAAGGCCTTATTTTCACTCCAGATTTTTCCATCACCCACTCAAATGGCTGATTCACAGGAAGAGATGTTTAATGTACAAACATAGTCGACAAATGGAAATTCAATGAAGGAAACGATGGGCTAGATATCATTCAAATATAGGATGCCTGGTTAAACAGGATGGCATTGCACATTTCACATATATTATGGCTGGCTAAAAGACATGAGACTGCATAATTCCCATATATGATATTGAAACTAAACATGTGGCATTACAGAACATGTCTAAACTAAGCAGATGACATATATGATGTCGGAAGTAGGCACTGCAAGGCAACATATGCATGATATGACTAACATCATCATGCCAAGTTAGAGCAAACACCTTGGGGATAAATAGGAGTGGTGAGCTGCGTTTGAATCCGCCTGAGAACAGATATCTTCCTCTGGATTACAATCTGGAGAGTGGAGGGGGGAGGGTTTGCCATTGAACCCACCATGGAGCGATGTCTGCATGACATTATATTGCCGCACAAAACTCTTATCTTTTTCTCTACATGTTCAGCATGACTGTGTACAATATCTGACATGCATACAAAAAAAATATAGTGAGATTATGTAAGGAGAGCATGCAGATATCTAGAGTAATGGTAACAACCAGTGGATGGATCCAAAAATAATGATAGCAGGCTGATGATTGCTTTAATTTAATAAAAAAGCAGATGATTGCTTTACTATTTGTTTCCCACCCAAGATGAACAAGATAGGCATACCCTAGGTGAACCAGATATTAGACAGAGATACTATTCATTGCTGCCTCGATATGTGCCCCACAACTAATTTAGAACTCAAGTTTGAACATCACTTTGGACCTGACTTGGAGTCTAAGAGGTGAACAGGACAATAAAGTAGCAGGTAATATTAAGCAATGCATAACATAAGCATAAACAAAAGAGTACGACCTCTCTTGTGGACCCGTGTACTCCTCAGGTTCATCTGCTGAGTCGAGGCACTACAAAATAATACACTTCCGTGATGATATGTGTTTGTCACAGTAGGTCGCGTTTTTTGTCATGCATGTACATCCATGACAAATTTATGACAGAATCAAGATAGTCATACATGTGCTGTCGTAGAAGTGTTCCATGACATTACCAAAATTATCATCACGGAAGTGTCCTCTTCCATGACGATAAATCGCGCGTCACAGAAGTGCTTTCGTCAAGGGTGACCGACACGTGGCATCCACCGTAACGGAACGCCGTTAAGCTATCGGGTCGGGTTTTGGATCCGATAACCCATTAGCAGCCCCGACCAATGGGGATTTTCCACGTGTAAAATCATGATTGGCTGGAGGAAACATGTGTCGGCTCATCGTTGGGACAGATGTCATCCACTCATTGAACAGAAGGCGCCTATGATACGTCGACACATGGCACGGCCCAACAGAGGCCCATTCCTGTGAAAAGGCCGGCCCGTTTGACTTGGTCAAAAGGTGGCGGGCCGGCCCATGGAAGGCATGTTAACGGCCTGTTCGCATATAACCCATTTATAGCCCGCTAACCCAAGGCACGTTACGCCCTATCCGAATTAGGCCCAGTAGCGTCATCTGGGCCATCCAATATGATTCCAACCCGTTTTCACTTCTGGCCCATGTATGGCCCATGACGTCTTTCGGCCCATATGAGGCCCTATGTAACTCTTGGCCTATTAACGGCCCGTGGTGAAACTGGCCCGTAATGAACAGTGTATCACTTTACACCCATTAACGGCCCGTGGTGAAACTGGCCCGTAATGAACAGTGTATCACTTTATACCCATTAACGGACCGTTATTCCGTTGGGCCGTTTCCAGCCCATGTTATCTTTCAGCCTTCTCAGAGCCCATTTATTCTTGGGCTCATTTCCAGCATTCGTTTACTTACGACCCGTTACTGTAATTTTCTGCTTGTGGGCGAAATTCAGCCCGTGGTTACAGTCGGCCCGTTTGTGGTCCGTTAATACGTTGGGCCGTTTTCATAGCGTCATCAAATACGGCCTATTAACGATGGCCCGTTATGGTCGGCCCATGAACGGACGATTCCAACTCTAGCCCGTTTATGGCCATAATGCGGTCTGTTTGGCCCATGTTTGGCCAATCGATCATACGGCCCGTATAAGGCCCATTGATGATATGGCCCGTAGAAGGCCCATTGTTTCTATGGCCCGTATAAGGCCCACTATTTCTATGGCCAGTAGGAGGCCCAGTGTCACTACAGTAAATATTAGCCCATGGTTATTGTGGCCTAGTTTTAAAAAATAGGTTATTGCAGCCACTAGCAAACCGCGGAAAAAGAACTGCAATGACTACAAGCAAACAAATAAACAAGACAACAAGGAAATAAATAAGCAAGCAACTAACGCTAGGCTATCACGGCTATTACACATATTACATCCACTGGGCATCAAAGTTCGCCACCAGTGCAAATATAGGGAACAAAGCAGCATATCATATACACTGGTTGTCAAAGTTTGCGACCAGCGCAAATAAATGCCGAAGCAAAACAAATCCAGAACTGAAACCACTTCAGAAGATCTCAAGAAACAATATCCTGGGTACCCATAATGCTGGCAAGATGCTTAGCAAGCTTATTAACTTTCTCTTGTTTGGCGCTTAAATCCTCCAGCGCTTGCTGTTGCACCAGAAAATGTGCATCTGAATTCTGCAGGGACTTCCTCAGTCCTTCAGCTTCCTGTCGCAGCACATCTGATTGATGTCTTTCAACTTGAAGTTGAGACTCAAGAAGACGAACTGATTCAGGCAGAGAGTTCGAAGAGCTTGTGCCAGCAGTAGTGGCCAGTAACTCGAACACTACATCAAGACAGGACTTTTGGGTTCCCTCACTGTCGTCAAGATAGTTTTTATCAGCTTTCGTGGAGACCAACAGGGATGTCTCACTATCTTGAACCTTATCTGCATTACTTCCTTTACCATTGGATAACGCGGTACTGTTCTCCAATATTTTGTCCACATTCTAAAAGAGAAACAAGCAGACACATCACATGTTTACCATGTTGTATATGAAACTCATTTTGGTAAATGAGTTCAGTAGTAAAGTGGACAGGATAACAGCATGAAACAAACATATATCTATGTACCATGGTCACTTTATGGTCTATATCATTCTAGTTTTTGTTGCCAAATCAAGATAGAGACACAGTTCAAATAATATTTGTTCAAGACACAGAATATAAGTGTGGGTAACTATAGAGCAATAAAAACACTTGTAATGTGCATGACATGAGAACATAACTGTTTATTCAATTGAAACAACAGCAAACCAGTTAAAGAAACAGGTTTAAAACATACCTGTTGCGCCATTGGAGTTTCAATTCCATCCTTCAAATTTGAAAATACTTGGTATGAGTAAATACAGTAATGCAAGAGCAAAGGAGTATGAACCATAGCTACAGAACCTGACCTGAGAACAAATCTTCTTCTCCTTTAAGCGTTGAGTTGGGATTCGGAGTGGTGGTCCTCGTGCTTTGGGCACTGCAGTTCCCTTACTAACTGCTCGTGTTTGGGTGCTCTGTGGTGGAGACGGTGATGTGTCAACTGGAACTGGGTTACTATCTGCCGGGGTTGGGGTTAGAAGGGGTGTAGCTGGTTCTCTGTCCAACTGGGTAGGGGTACAATCTGTGAGAGTCTGGGTTATGTGTGGTGGATCTGGTCCTTGGGCAAGTACAGCTGTGGTTCTATCTGCATCAACTAGTAGCACTATCTTTTCTGAAGACCGTGTTGTTACTCCCTTAGATACTGCCATCACGCTCTCCAATTCAAATGGCTGATAAACAAGAAAAGTAATTGAAAGTATAGACATTGTATGATAGACAGGTGCAATGGATAGTGGGGAATAAAAGAGGGCATGAAATAATTCATATTTATGTTGTCTAACCAAACAGGATAGCATGACACAATTTCACATATATGATGGCTAACTAAATAGGATAGCATGACACAATTTCAGATTATGATGGCTAACTAAAAAAGATGGAAAGACATAGTTCAAAATATGAGACTATGTAAACAGGATGACATGACATAACTATATAATGTGTTTATTAAATAGGTTGGCATGCCATAATTCACATACATTCACGGATAGAATGCCATAATTCAAAATATGATGACTGTAAACACTAAATAAGATGAGATGATATAACTATATGATGTCTTTATTAAATGGGTTGCCATGCCATAATTCAGATAGATGATGTGTATGTACTATGTAAACATGATGGCATGATATAATTCAAATATATGATTTATATAGTAAGCAAGTAAGCAGATGGCAATCCATATATGATGTAAAAACTAAGCAATGCAAGACTACATGCATGACATGGGTAATATAACCCTGCCAAGTTTGAGCATAGACCTCAGGGGGGAAATAGGACTGGTCATCAGTCTCTGAATCCTCCTCTGAGGAGCTCCCTGTAACCAGCAAGATGTCTGCTTCAGCAGGTAGCATTGTCTGCTCTGAATACCTTGTTTTCACTCCAGATACTTCCATCACCGCTTCAAATGGCTGATGCACGGGAAGAGTAGTTGAATATATAAACGTTGTCGACAAATGGAACACGTAATACAAAAAATGATAGCATGATATAATTCACATACATGATGATTGGGTAAACAGGATGGCATTGCATAATTCACATATATAATGCCTTTGCAACAAGATAGCATTGTATAATTCACATATATAATGTCTTGCAACAAGATGGCAATGCATAATTCACATATATGGTAATTAGACACTGAACAAGTGGCACTCACACAAAGCATGTCTAAACTAATCAAATGACATAGCAATGCGAGACACCATACACACGATATGAGCAACATAACCCTGCCAAGTTAGAGCATACACCTCCGGGGGGGAATAGGACTGGTCATCTGTCTCTGAATCCTCCTCTGAGGAGCTATCCGTAACCAGCGAGATATGCGCTTCGTCAGATAGCATAGTCTGCTCTGAAGACCTTGTTTTCACTCCAGAATTTGCCATCACCGTGTCAAGTGGCTGATGCACACGAAGAGCAGTTGAATGTACTAACATTGTTGACAAATGTAATATGTAACGAAAAAAAGGATGGCCTGATATAATTTACATATAAGATGACTGGCTAAGCAGGATGGCATTGCAAAATTGACATATATGATGCCTGGCTAAACAAGATGGCGTTGCATAATTCACATAAATGATGAATAAACTAAACAGATGGCATTCGCACAAAGGATGTCTAAACTAAGCAGATGACATATTTGATGTATAAAGTAAGCAATGCAAGACACCATATGCATGATATAACCAACATCAGCATGCCAAGTTAGAGCGAAGACCTCAGGGGGTAAATAGGAGTTGTCTTGCCCTTCTGAATCCCCCTCAGAACAGATATCTTCCTCTCGATTACAATTCGAAATGTGTGGAGGCGGGCTGCCTTTGCGCCTACCATGGAGCGACGTCTGCATGAAATTTTATTGCCACGCAAGGCTCGTCTCTTTTGCTCTACATGTTCAGTTCCATTGTTTACAATAACTGTCATGCATAGGAATAAAACATAGTGAGATTATGTAAGGAGTGCCTGCAGAAATCCAGAGTGATGGTAGCAACCTGTGGATAGACCCAAAACCAATAATAGCAGGCAGATAATGGCTTCAGTTAAAAAATACAGATAATGGCTTCTTTACTGTTTGTTTCCCACCCAACATGAAACTCATAGTAGACACCGGAGATTAACCAAATAGTAGATAAATACTATTGATAGCGGCCCCGATATGTAGCCCACAACCATTTAAAAACTCAAGTTTGACCATTAGTTTGGAGCTGACTTAGAGTCTAATCGGTGAACAGGACGATAAAGTAGCATGTAATATTAAGCGATGCATTACGTAAGCACACACGAAAGAGTGCGACCTCTCTTGCGGACCCGTGTAGTCCTCGAGGTCATCTGCTCGGTTGATGATGGTAATGCAGTTTTCATGGCTGCCAGCGGCGGGGAAGAAGATCTGAGGCGGCGAAAGACAGTCTGGAGGCCGGATCCCTGCTGTGCTGGACCCTTCTGTCGTTGGAGCAGCTGAGCTGGGGTGGACGACGGCGCAGCAGGAGCGGGACAAACCACACAAGGTTTTCTTTGACAACTATCTGTAAGAGAAGTAATTTTGTAAGGGCTCGTTTGAATTGGAGGATTCCAACAATGCAGGGATAGGAAATAGACAGGAATAGGATAGGAATGCACGTGCAAAACAGAGAATTTAAAAACACAGGATTTCTGCCAATCTGGGTGTTTGATTCACGACAATTGGAAGATCACAGGATGCAAAGAAGCATGGTGAGATTAAGTCAAACCACAAGAAAATGTACGGTTATAATGCTATTATGCTACTATCTCTTAGTCTTGTGCTTCATGAATAGGAATTTGAAAAGGAGGACAAGTGAAAATTAAAATTCCTACGTTTTTTCTTTCAAGGAGACACTAAAGGAACAAATCCGTGTGCTCAGTGGACAATATATATAACATGTAGAGTAAAAAAGAGATGCAACAAGTGTACAACCTCTTTGGCGAAGCCATGTCGATCTCAGCGTGATTGGGTTGGCCGGTGAGGATGCTCCGGCTGACTTGCTGTCGGAGGAGGGGAAGAAGATATTACGCGTCTGGAGATGGAGCCCGAGGTACTGCTCCCCTGGGATGGAGGGTTTCGTCGTTGGAGCAGCTCCGGTGAGTTGTACGATGCCGAGGCTGAAGCAGGACAAGAGAGACAACGAACAACGTTAACCTGAGTGGAATTCTAATAGCATCTCCAATACATGACGTAAAATACATAACCACAAAGTGCTAGATGTAAAATACATCAGCCGCTCATCTCTGAACTTAACTGTCAAAACTGAACTTAACTGTCGAAACTGAACTTAACCGTCGAAACTGAATTTTGCTGTCGAAACTGAATGCACTAGCAAGGTGAGGCTACACGTCGGTCGACTGACTTTTTCATCTCTCGTCAGTCGATTTTGCAGCTGTTGGATACGAAATCAAGGGCATGCGGTTCATCTTCAACCTCCACCCCCCTGAGCCGCCAGCCACCACCAGCCAAACAGCAGCCCCCCGCCGCCCGCGGCCGGCGGTGCGCCGCCCCGCCCACCCTGAAAACACTCCCCACCGCCGGTCCGCCGCCGCCCCGGCCATCCCTCTAGGCCCCCCGAGCCGAGCTTTTTCTCCGGCGATCCCCACGCCACCGCCCCGCCAATGCCCTGCCACCGCCGGCGACCACCGCCCCCATCCTGAACCCTAAGATAGATAGTGGGGTACCTCTCCGGCGAGCCCCCCTCCCCGTTGCGGCTGGTTCTTCCTTCACCCCGGCGAGCCCCCCCACCCCCTGAAAATCGACTGACCCAAAAGTCGATTCAGTCGACTGAAGTGCAGCTAAATCGGAGCAGCATCGCAAGCAAGAGCGAGAGCAGCAGCGCGAGCAAGAGCAATAGCAAGAGCAGACCAGGCAGGGGACCGAGAGCAAGAGCAGAGCAGCAGCGCGAGCGAGAGCTAAAGCAGCAGCAGCTCCTACTGATGTGGACGTCGCCGCCGAGGGAGCGACGCCGTGGAGGAAGTGGCCGGCGACGCCGCCGTGGATGGAGCCGCGCCGTGTCGGCTCGGGACCGAGCGCCGGCAGCACCATGAGATCGAATCAAGAAGAAAATGCGGCGATTAGTGTACAACCTCTTTGGTGGCGCCGATTAGGCCGCAGCTTCATCCGAGGAAACGGTGATGATGATGCTCTTCCGGTGGTGCAGGTGAAGACGGCGGTGTGGGAATGGAGGTGGCGCGAAAGACGAGGGGAACGTCGGGGCAGCTCCTTGGAGGTGGAGGACAGGGTGGTTGAGCCGGCGGGACGATGAGATCGACGACGTATCCTCATCCGGTACGGTGGATGAGGGACGTCGAGGTGTTGCTGTGGACGACGTCGTCGGGGAAGAGGCTCCGGCTGGGTGGCGGACGGAGTAGGGTGTGGGGTTTCGTCGTGTGTTTTCGCGGCCTCGGTGTACGAATGGTTGGGTGGATGCGATGGCAGTGGGGAACCATGGCTTAGAGACGCGCTTGTCTGAAATGTGGGGTAAGTTACAAAATTACCCCCACCGATTTAAGGCGATAAACCTCTCCAGCGATGCCTGCCTACAACATACACACACACCTTCAATCTCCTCCTTTATGTGTCCTTGCCTCGTGTCTCTCATACGGTCAGACACACGTGTAAACTCTCGCCCCTCTTTTCATCGATCTCACAACCGCACACTCCTCCCCCTATCTAGCTAGTAGTTGGGCCTCTCGCACCACCTCCTAGCTCCATTCTCTCTGTCTATCCGTCTCGCTAGGCCTTATTTGCCTCTAACAAATGGACGTACACCGACCGATCTCTCGCTATACATATAGCTAGCTAGGTCCTTATAACTCGTTTTTACCCACACGTCAATCGATCTACCTCATTAGTTGTGTCTCTCCCTTCCTCCGACAAACAACAATTGATCTACCGATCTAGTTAGGTTTGCTTACCAAACACATGGTTCCCCTTCATCATCCATGGATGCGTGCCGACAGATCTATCACGCACAGGCACACACAGAAACACATCCCCACTCTTATTGATAACATTACAGTTCCACCCTCAGTTTGTCTAGTAGGCCTCTCCCACCATCTTCGAGAAGCAACTCCATCACCCATCCAGCACTCTACCCCTCTCCCTCCCTCTCCCTCCCCCTCTCTCTCTCCTCTCTCTCTCTGTCCCATCATATTTCCCGTCCTTCAGTTATGTATGGATGTCGATCGATCTCCCTCAAGACATAGCTGGGTCTCTCCTTCTCAACACATATACGAGTCGTTCTACCTCTATAGTTAGGCCTCTGCCTACCCCTCCCCCCACCCCCTCCCCCCCCCCACACACCGATACATCGAGCACTCTAGTCATGTCTCCCTGCCACACACAAACTTGACATGTGCCCTCTAACGTTCCGGTAGGCCAGTCGCCCTATATCTTTGACTTGCACACACACACAATTTCGATGGCTCTCTTCATCGATCTCGCACCCACCCACTTAATCCTCTCTTCGACTCTATCGATAGCTATGACCCCTCCCTCTCTTCTCGTGGATTGCCCGACCCTCTATGTATGATATGGATAGGCCTCCATTTCACACACATTGCATGCAACATTTTGTTTGAGATGTCATCGACACATATTCCCACAAATAATTCATGAAATCAACCCCCCACCCCACCCCCACCCCAAAACAAAAAACACTCACGAACGCGGTTTGTATCTCTCACACACACCCACGTAGGTGGGGGACGTGCACGAAGAGAAGAGGTGCATGCACGGCGCACGTACTCCCGTCTCTTTCCCAACCACACCCGCGCGGGTACATGGTGGAGCTCATTTCTGTACGAAAAAGGCAGCCCACGTGGTAATTTGGCACGTGTACTAGTTGTCCACTTGGTGGAGGGAGGATCGTCTACCATGGGTGAACAAACAAATTGCGACTTGACGTGTTATGTTAAAAAAGAGGCAAACCATGTGGGGCCTACCTTAGAGGCAAGGCTCTATACACTGGAGTACTTTTGATGTGTCCCGTCAACTCGCAGAACGAGGAGAAGCTTGCTTAGTACGCCGTCTCCCCCACCCACGGGCGTGGTGGCTCGCAGGATGAGGTGAAGCTTGCTCCGCCTTACGCCCGCTCCCTCGCCCATGCGCGCGGTGCCTCGCAGGACAAGGAGAAAAATTTACTACTCCCTCCATTTACTCCTCGTCCCTACTACCTTGGTTATAGAGACTATATCATATTGTTTGGAATATATATGTCCTTTAGTAGATTTCAATATGAACTACTAGTACATACTCCAAACAACACTGATGTATATAGACGTATTTTAGAGTGTAGATTCACTCATTTTGCTCCGTATGTAGCAGTCTCCCTCGCCCCTCGACCCTCGCCCACGTGGTGGACGTGCAGCAATTCATTCGGTCTCATATAGCCAGAACGATATATACTGCACTACCATTATTGCTCGACTTCCCGAAGAGGCGAAGAGCCAATCGCAAGGTTAATATTTTGGAGATGCCAAGCGCAAGGTTATAGGAGAACGAGTAGTAGGTGCCGCATCATTTATAAATAAAGTTTTTTTCTTCAGTGGCACGTACGCAATATGATAGGTTCATATGGAGAGAAAAGGAAACTGCTCCACTATATACATAGTCAGGACGGTCCAGCCTACACGGTTGCTTGCTGGGGTTGCTCTCTTCACACTCTCTCACACAAAACGACTGTGGCCACATCTCTAACATCCCGGCGGATCACTTCCGCTTGGGGAAGGGGTGGATGCTTAGTGTAGATGCGGTGGTCGTCGCCGACGGCGAAAACCCACTGTCGGCACGTCCCGATCAGGGGTCCCCGCCGTTCTCTCTCACAAAGCCGGTGAGGTTGCCTTCGTCCCTTGCTCACTGTCGCAACGTGGGCAGTTGCCGCCTCCCGCCGCCCTCCTCAAGGTTGAGCTATCCCTCAGGTACAACTCCCTTTACAGCCGGCTTGCACCACTGCTCCAGCTGCCCACATCACTCCCTGTGGATATTTCTCTACTTCTTTGCCCCGCACGTACCTCTACTGGCTTCTACGTACTGTATTTGTGATGAGTTTATGTCTCATCAACTAGTCCAGTAATCTTATTCTAATCACGCTTCTTCAATTTCTTTGCCACAGGGATGCTCATCTCGATTTTGGTGAGACTGCACAAAATGATCCGATGGTCAAAAGGTTGCAAACTTCATTTATTAGGAAGCTCGAACATTGCCAGCAAATTGAAGGCTGGTCAGGGTTCACGGTTCAAGGGCTAGGGACTGCATGGATCATTTTTTTTCTTTAGCTGCCTCTGTTTCCAAAATAAGTGTCAACTTTAGTAGCAGTAGTACAACTTTGTATTAAAGTTTTCACAAAGTTGAGACACTTATTTTGGAACGGAGGGAGTACATATTTGCTATGATCTGTCAATCATTGAGATGCATTAGCATGCATGTTAGTCTCCTTTGTATTTGATGAAATGTTGCAACGAGCAACCTTGGACGCAAGATACATGTAACAGAAGCTGGAAGCTTCATAGCATTGTACAAATTTATCTCGCTGATAAATTACAGTACGTACTATACTAGTACTTCCTCCATTCCTAAATATAAGTCTTTGTAGAGATTTCACAATGAACCACATGCGGATGTATATAGATGCATTTTAAGTGTAGATTCATTCATTTTGTTCCGTATGTAGTGGAATCTCTACAAAGACTTATCTACTAGTAATAGCTAGCCCCCACTACTAGGAATTCTCTATCCTCTCCTTGAGCCACATCATCAAAATTGATGTAGCCGTTAGATGAAGTAAATCAGTCCATAATAGCCGTCTGATCTAAACGTTGAGAGGCTCCGCACTAAGCCACATGCAAGCATGCAGAAATACCGTGGCACATGCATGTGAGTGGGTTTTAAATCACATCAACATGTCTGCATGCAAGCATGCACTGGTAGGATGCATGTAAGTGAGCTTTTAAGTCCCATTAACATGTCAAAAAGAAAAATATAATCCCATTATGCAATAGGAGTTGGCTGATCTTTTTTCCTTACATGGGATGATCAAAATGATGATGGGAGTTTATTTAGTTTGGCTACCACATTTGTCATGCGGTTATAGAGTTTTTTTTAGTTCTATGAAATCGATAATTTTGCGCAGAGAGATATACCGCTATTCCGCGGCAACGCGCGGGGACTCATCTAGTAATATTTAGGAACGGAGGGAGTACTATGTAAAGAGTTAGGTGTCGCACGGTGATAGTGTGAGGTGGGCCATGTAATCACTGAGCCTCCATGTTTTCACTGCTCTTGCACGCCTCTGCTGTAAGAATGGAGAAAATTGTAATCTAGTAGTAGTACCTCCTTTCGCCGAAAGCGTGGGACATCCAGCAGTCCTACCACCTAGTAATAAAGACCAATGAGCCGTCAAATCACATAGACCCAGCAGTAAGTTGGACGGACGAAGCAACCATCACTCTTGCGCCAGTGAGAGGTCGCGTCCGCTCTGCCCGGGCATGAATGCGGCACCGATTCTTTGGAGCGGCGCTGACCGTTTCGGGCGGGAAGCACGCGCGGGCGATGGAGGGGCTTTGGGTGGGCCAGGCTGGTCAAGAGTGGGCGTGGCAGCTGTCTGCATGTCCCTACCGGACACGCCCGGAAACGAGAGGATGCACCGACTCTCACGGCTAAAATCGTACACTACACAACATCTCTCTGTAGGAGTAGGTCGATCTGTCGCTCTCTCTAACACACACATGCTGTTAAACACACACACACACGCACACGCACGCACCTTGGTCCGGTTGCACCTTCTAACGTGACTTATTACACCTAGACGGAGGGAGTAGTAAGTATACGAGATACGGTGGCACACTGACTTAAGTCGAATACAAGTGCCCAAAATTTGTGTGCATGTTATAATAAGGATTCACTTAAAATAGTACATGAGCGAACAGAGGGATCAATTGGAAAGTGTTCCCGAGAAGTAGCGAGATGTGTCAGGTAAGATACACCGCTGGCGCTTTTAATTTTTCCTTTTAATTTGTTTGTTTCACCCTCAGACTGGTGGGACCCAACGTACTACGTGGAGAGAGGTAAGGTGACTAAGGCTGCATTATTTCTACACCACTGTGGATAGTCTTACCACCAAAGCCACATGACATGATTATGATTGAAATCCCAATGACTCCCACACACACACACAAAACACGGCATGCTTGTCACACAAATGCAGGAATGTATAAAAGGTTATTTCCCTCTCGTTGAACATAACGGGAGGGTTGTGTAGCTGGTTAGCCTGTTCGCTCATCAAACTTGAGGTCTCGGGTGGATTCTTTGACTGGTCAAAATGTTTTCTAGGGTTTGCACGCTTCACACTCTCTCTCCAGTATATATATACACGCTGGAGCCTCAGCGCTTCTAGTTGCTCTCTTCACACTCTCTCGCCCTCTCCCGCTGGAGCCTCAACGCTTGTAGTTGCTCTCTTCACACTCTCTCGCCCTCTCCAGATCTAAACAAGACTTCATTGGCCTCTCTCTCCCCTCACTGCTGCTCAAAGAGCCGGCAGGATCCGTCCGCCGGGAAGGGAAGGAGGCTTAACGCTGTCGCCGTCGGCGAGGGACTACCGGTGCAGCTGTTCACTTTCCACCCAGCGGCGGCGCGGGAGGGCCTCCGATCCCTTCTTCTTTGCCGGTGTCCCGTCGCCCACCGAACCACGCCCCAAGAACCTTAAGTTATAATTTACTTATTCCACATGCATTGCTCTAGCTGCATGTATACCATGAATCTAGGACGTGGTTCAAAGAGGAAAGTTGTGGGGGAAAGTAGTGGGAAAAGTTGTATATAGCATGAATCTAGGACGTAGTTCAAAGAGGAAATGAAGGGGGGAAGTTGTATAGCATGAATCTAGGACGTGGTTCAAAGAGGAAAGGAATGGGGGAAAGTAGTGGGGAAAGTTGTATCGCATAAATCTTGGACGTGGTTCAAAGAGGAAAGGAAGGGGCGAAAGTACTAGTTCAAAAAGGAAAGGAAGGGACAAGGCTGTAGAGTTTGAGCAGGATTAGATTTGCTGCGCTCACATAGGGAATGGTGTCTAAAGATAACAAAACTGGGACCAACACAAATATGCTCCTTGGTTGTTTGTTCTTTGTTGCAACAGACTGTGCATGACCACAGTACATCGGTAGATGCACATGGTGCTGGTGCGTCCACTGTCCCGTGCAACTCATTAGCTGTTGTTAATCTAAGGCCCTGTTTGGTTAAAAACTCCCTAGTCCCTACCTGCTTGGTTCCAGGGACTAAACATGGACTAGAGGTTATAAAATAACATGCTAAAAGACCATGTTACCCCTAGTAATGAACTAATAGAGACAAGGTGCGATGCGTGGCAGGGGCAAC
This sequence comes from Triticum aestivum, assembly GCF_018294505.1. Taxonomy (NCBI): domain Eukaryota; kingdom Viridiplantae; phylum Streptophyta; class Magnoliopsida; order Poales; family Poaceae; genus Triticum; species Triticum aestivum. The sequence goes on along the minus strand of NC_057808.1, from coordinate 72,872,358 downwards.
TGTTGGAAAAAGTCCCAAAAGGACTCCCTCGGGGTCTTATTTCTTTTAGTCCCAAATGCCCACTTTTAGTCCCTAAAAGTCACTCCTGTTTGGTTTAGATGGGACTGACACGGAGTTTTTTTAGTCCCTACACCAAAATGTCCCTGTAAACAAGCACCCTCTAATAATGCCGCTGGAAAATTGATGCAATGCCACAGTTAAAAGAAAATTACATGTTTAACGAATTTTATTGTTAATATAATCTCTATGTTAATATTAATCAATGCCACCGTTTGAGAAATGCTACTGTCTTGCTTTCTTTCCCATTTAGATAAGGTAGATGCTTCTTTTTGTTGGCTTCTGTGTCATCCACCGTTATTGACCACTAATTGTTTCCTTTGCACCTCTCTGTAAACAGGATTATCTACTTCACCTCGTTGCCATTGTGACCTTTTGTTGCACTGCACAAAACACTTTTGTTTTAAGAGTGTTTTGTGCAGTTCAACCAAAATGTCACACCGACAACGTTGCTTGATTGCTTGATCTTAGTGGAACTGCAGAAGAGGAGATCTTACTTCCTATCCGTTAAGGCGAATTTGGTTCAGATCTTCTTCTTGTGAGTTGTTTGAATTCCGCATCATGAAAGGTCAGTACTAGCCTTCTTTCACATGATTCTGTAGTGTGCTTTCATATATTGTGCTACTTGTACGATAATGTTGCTTGATTTTAGTGAACTGCACAAATGGAGACAAGACTTCCAATCTGTATGTGCGCCGTAATATCCCATTGAGGTAAGATAAGGATATTTCACAATTGCTGGCCTGTATTTTGCCACTTTCATCAAAAAATTAAGTTTAGTACTATACTTGTGCTCCCTAATTGACATCACAAATCTTACATTGAAGGCGAAGCTTGTCTGTTATTGAACCAAGTGATGAAGGGGAAGAACAAGCGGAAGAAAAACAAAAATCAACTCCCGGTGCTGTAATGAAGCACTGGAACTGTGATGACACAAGTAATGATATAGTTTTGCATCTTAATTTATTGCTATGGCTGGAACGAGCAATTGTTTTGCCACTGATTTGATGCCACTCTTAATGTAATATGTAATTATCTCTACTTGTGCAAACAGGGATCTTCTTTGAAGATACCATATATTTTAGTGGAACTGCACAAGAAGATGTTGGAAATATTAAACTAATCGAGGAGTATATAGTAAGCATGGCCACCACCGTAGATAGCAACAGATGGTTCCGGAGAAGTGCTTCATCTGTATGCTCTACACAATAAGCCTCCTGACAAAGGTTGGTACTCGCCCACTGATTTCATCCATATGACTGAGCTTTGTCATCTCTATTGGTGTTGTGCTACTGTTTAGATACTGTCATGAAAAAGTGGTATTGTCCTTGAGAAGTGCTTCATCTGTGCTGTTTTGAATATTTCCTTTCCTTTTTTTCGAGCAAACAGGGATGCTAGAATTTAGTAGTCCTCTTGTCTTTGCACAACAGGATCATCTTCCTCTGAAGAAGAATACGGAGTACGTGAAGTGACTAGTTCCGATTATGCCAGGATGAAGAAGCCCTGTCTATCTTCTCATCAGAAGGAGCAGTTGAAGGATGGTTACATTACTCCCCACAAGACCAAACTAACTTCAGCTCAGAAGGACTGACAAATCTCCATTTTTTTGCTGTGATGCGCGAGTACAATGTTGTTCTAGGATTCTTTCTGGTGAGTTCCATTTTTCTAAAAGTGTGCTCTACATGGACCATGTATGTGCCTGTTGAAACTGTCAATTCATAGTACAGTTTGCTTTATACTAATAACTTTTTTGTATTTGTGCAAACAGGGGTGCTCAGCTTGATTTCAATGGGAACTGCACAAAATGTTCATGAATACATCGAATCATTCATTTCCACCACAAGAAAGGAGGTGCCGATAAGTTCAAGGCGTTGCAACATATAAGGGCCAAATCATACAAGCTACGCGTGAATTTCGTTGATTTTGGTGGAACTGCACAAAAAGAACAGCTGGTTTATTTAGCACGAGGTGCCATGTCAATGTCCGAACTGATGGCAAACCCTGACCATTCCACAATCGTAGGCATTTGATATTTTGGAATCGGACAACCTTGTCAAATTTTGCTCATTGATTTTAGCAAGACATGCGTTTGATATTTTCGAATGGGATGCCCTTTGCTGTCAGCAGCGTCAATCAATTTTTTCTTTATTCTTTTGTTGTGACGTAAATATAGCCTCTGACATGTGAGTCGCTGAGATGCATAATCATCGATTGTTTTGAATGTTCTCTATGAATTGCCAGGCCTGTGTGTTTGATTGCAATATACAGAAACGCTAAAAAGCTGCTCAAACTCTTTGTACTCCTTTTGTTCCTTTTTACTTCGCATATTGTGAAAGTGCATACTTTTTTGTATAAGATTGGTCAAAGTAGAGATACTTTGACTGCAGACAAAACTTGTATGCAGACTAGAAAGGACCGGAGGGAGTACATGTGAAACTGCTGCAAACAAGGTGATCACCCTGGGAATAATGCTAGTACGTATTGTTTTGCATGTTTATCCAATGCCAGTGATACAGGAATTCGAACTAATCGAAATAAATTCATTCATACACGGTCGGATTTCATATAAACATGCCGGATTTCATTACATTTCATACATTCTTCAACTAAAAAGGGGTGCGCTGGAGGTATAATTAATTAACCGACGCTACCCACCTGTGTCCCGCTGAGCCGAACAGAAGCTTCAGTGACTTAACTGCAGGTGCAGTTGCGTAACTGACATGTGGCCTGTTGGGCCCACGTGTCAGTCGGCCAACTGCACCAGCAGTTAAGTAGAAGCAGTGTTCTTCTCCAGCGCAGCTCTCCGACTCCACGTCGCCGCCAAGAAGCTAACCGGCCGTCAATGGTCAACCCGCCTAGCTTGGCTTCAACCGGAGCGTAGCAGCGGTGGCCTTACTTGGACCCGAGCGGTGGCGACCTACCGTGTTCTACTCTTCCTCGTTTTCTGTGTGGCGCGGCCTCGTTGGCAGCGGGGCGGGGCCTCGGCGGAACCGGCGATGTCCTCTGTCTCGTTGCCGGCGGGCGGCGCCTCAGCGGAGCGGTGGAAATCCTCCCCCACGTTGCCGGCAGGGTGGGGCCTCGGCTGAGCCGGTGATGTCCTCTGCCTCGTTGTTGGCGGGGCGGGGCCTCGGCGGAGCCGGCGGTGTCCTCTGCCTCGTTGTTGGCGCCGCGGGGCCTCGGCGGAGCAGGGCCTCGTCGACGCCAGCGGAGCGGGGACTCGTCGGAGCGGGCATCCTCCGCTGCCTCGTCCTCGGTCTCACCAAACAGCGCCTCACCTGCTTCATCGCCCTCTTTGCTAGCCTCTTTGTAGGCGGCCGCAGCCTCCGCCACCCGCATGTGGTACCGCCAGCGCTCGAGGCGGCCCTTGCGGGCGGAGAGGTACGAGTCGAGCAGTGCCTCCTACTCCGCCCGCTTGTAACGCCCCGGACACACCCGCCGGTGGTCGTTACTCCTGGCGGGATCTAGACTGGCCCCACAGATCAATACTAGTCTTTTCTGCGCACTTTGTCCTCACTCGTGCGCACCCGGGAGCAACTTCCCGGTCAGTCACCCATCCTGAAATTACTCCAAGCTGAGCACGCTTAACTTTGGAGTTCTGTCCGAATGGGCTTCCGGAAAAGAAGGAATTCCTTATTGATATGAGCAGTCTATCATCCCTATTAAGCCAGGCTATCACATACACCCCTACTCAGAGGAACCGACGTCCTCGTCGGGCCATAGGAACGTTCCCTCTTGGCACATACGTCGGTGCATTCAGTCCGGTACATGTGCCATGCCGTGTGCCACGACAGGTCACAAACGTCATGAACAACATGACCGCGCACCTGTCCGCAAACATCCGTGTAACCGCGAGGGTCGGCTCTGATACCAACTTGTAACGCCCCGGACACACCCGCCGGTGGTCGTTACTCCTGGCGGGATCTAGACTGGCCCCACAGATCAATACTAGTCTTTTCTGCGCACTTTGTCCTCACTCGTGCGCACCCGGGAGCAACTTCCCGGTCAGTCACCCATCCTGAAATTACTCCAAGCTGAGCACGCTTAACTTTGGAGTTCTGTCCGAATGGGCTTCCGGAAAAGAAGGAATTCCTTATTGATATGAGCAGTCTATCATCCCTATTAAGGCAGGCTATCACACCGCTCCACGGCGATCTGCTCCTCCGCCTGCAGGTGCTCCTAGAGGAGATGGTGGTTGTAGGCGGCGTCAGCCTGCGCCTCCCGGAACTGCTCCTCACGCATCTGCCTCACCCTATCCATATATTGGGCACGGGCCTCGCCGATGGTCATGGTGCAATGCACCGGCGAGGATGGCGCGGAGGAGGGGGTTGGCGCTGGATCGCCGACTACCATGTTCTCCATTGGGACGTCGTCGTCCTCCGGCTGCCTGCCGGCCAGCCGGTCGGCAACAATGGCTTCCATCTCCTTGTGGTCCGTCGTTCGCCCGTCCCAAAGAGCGCTGGAGCGCGAGGAAGCCATGGTGGGCAGTAGTGGTGTGGACAGGACAAAGGGAACGGATGCGGATGACTGCGGCTATGGCCGGCGCAGCAGTTTATATAGCAATGGTGGGCGGGCGGAGGGACGGACGTGTGGCGCCGGAGTAGCCACCTCGGCAACCGCGTATCAGTAATGTGGGCGGCAGATGGACAGACGGACGACACTTGTGTCATTTGAAGGCGGAGCAATCGCCTGCACCGGGAAGCGGGGCGGGCGGTGCTGACTGTTTTGGGCGGAAAGCGCGCGCGGTGAGGAGATGACTTTACTTGGAGAGGATGACAATGGGGACCCACTAGGTCCATAGCCTCACGTACGCAAGTGCCTCCTTATTATATATATAACTATAATTTATTTTGCTTCCTCCTGGTTTCCTGACATCACGGTCCCACACCATTGTCAACCTATGTAGTAGTCAATAAACGAGAGAATTGCACAAGAAGCGGCCGACAGCTGGGACCAAGCAGCTCGAGCAGTATTTGTGTTTTTGAGGTGTGAGCACTGCAGAGTTTTTCGATGTTTAGCCCAGATATTAATTTTTCTCCTCTGAACAATAACGATTACATCGCTGCAGGTATTAACTGGGCGGGCAGTGGCCCGTCTAGCCCAGGCCAGATATCCAGCCCAGATATTAATTTTTTTCAAGCTCAAAATGGCTAGCCCAGCTATACTTTTTTTAGGAATACCCAGGCAAGGTCAAGTTGTTATTCTCCGCCCCGCTGGGCTGCAAATCTTTCCTAGGAGGGATGCATTAGGCTTAACAAGAAAATGGGCTTTAAGAAATAATAAATGGGATGTAATTATAAAAACTGGGCAGTAACTATAAAAAAATGCACCAAACACGTGATTACTTTATAAAATATTATTTTTGGATATTGAAAATTTTAATTTCATTAATTGTTGCGAGCGCAATGTTTCGTTGGATTTTTACGTAATATAAATTTATATTGAAATTGTATTTAATCTGACTAGAAATTTCGGGATAAAAATACTTCGGATCCCATCAAAATGTGGGAAATTTTATTGAATTCTGTTTTGAACGGTTGGTTGAAATGGGTTGTACTTTTAACAAACTGTAAATGGGTTGTAGTAAATTCCATTAGAATTCAAAAATGGGCTACACATTCTTACAAATCTCAAATGGGCTATAAGTTCTCTGCCACACACTTCTGGCCTTACTAAGTTGATGCGTCCCCTAAAAAAATATAGTTGACGCGTATGCAAGGCTTTGTCAACTTATAGTCAACACACGGTTCTAGCAGCAGTGGCCGTTGGATGTCCATCCAACGGATGCCGTGCTTCTTCTTCAATCTCGGATAATCTAGCTTCACCTGCCCAAAAATGATTCCTCCCCCTGACATCTGGGGCGCACCATTTTGGAAGCTGACCTGTGGGCCTACTAAGTTGACGTACCAAGGGCTTTGTCAACTTAGTCAATATAAACGATTCTAGCTGCAGTGACCGTATGATGTCCATCCAACGGCCGTCGTGCTTCTTCAACCTCTGGTCTTCTTGCTCCAGCCGCCCAAAGCAGCGCCGGTCGTGCCGCCTGCTCCTGCCTCCCGTGGCCGGCTGTGCTGCCGTAGAGGCCTCACCGCCCCTTACTACTCCCACCGCTGGCCAGGCCATCCCTCCACTCACCCACACCCCCTGTTATTCTGCGGCGACGGCAGCGCAGCCGAACCAGTGAACCCTCGTACTCCTCTCTGCGTGTGCATCCACTGCCGCGTCTTCCCCGGCTCCGCGTCGTCCACTTCCTAGGCCTCGCCGTCATCCACTGCCCTGGTGCTCTCGGCGCGGCGTGGTCAACATGGTCAAGGAACGACTTCCATCGGACGTGGACTGTACGTGGAGAGGCTGACAGCTGGGTCCACGGCAGCCGCAAGGAAGTGCCTCCTTATTACGCGCAAAATAATTATTCCTCCACCTGACAGCGGGGACCCACCGGACATGCCACCGTTTTCGCGAAAAAATGATTCGCCCCCTGACTGCTGGGACCCACGACCTACATCTTCGCACGCAAGGAAGTGCGTCCGGGAAAAAAAACGATTCGCCCCCATGACTGCTGGGACCCACCAGCTACATCTTTGCACGCAAGGAAGTGCGTCCGAAAAAAAAATGATTCACCCCCCGACTGCTGGGACCCACCAGCTACACCTTCGCACGCAAGGAAGTGCGTCCGGGCAAAAAAACGATTCGCCCCCCTAACTGCTGGGACCCGGCAGCTACACCTTCGCACGCAAGGAAGTGCGTCCGGGCAAAAAAACGATTCACCCCCCTAACTGCTGGGACCCACCAGCTACATCTTCGCAGGCAAGGAAGTGCCTGACAGTCGGGACCCACCTGGTCGAAGCGTACGTAGCGTTGTCATTCTGGTCGCGAACGTGTACGTACATACTGGTCGATGTAGAGGCGCGCACGTGTCGTAGTAGAGGCGCGCACGTGTCGTAGTAGAGGCGCGCATGTGTCGTAGTAGAGGCGCGCACGTAGCATGTACACGTACGTACAGCGGCCAAGGTGCAAGAAAGAAAATACGGCCACGTATGTGTACATACGGGCAGGGTCTCGAACGCCTACTCGCGCATACGTACGGCCAGGGCTCGTGTACATGGCTGGGTCAGAACGGAGAAACAGCGTCGTCGTCGTGTTCATGGGGAGGCAACGGAATGCGTCGTGTTCATGGGGAGGAAACGGAATGCGTCGTGTTCATGGGGAGGCAACAGAATGCGTCGTGTTCATCGGGAGGCAACGGAATGCGTCGTGATTATCGAGAGGCAACGGAACGCGTGGGAGCCAACCGGCTGGGTCGGAACGGAATGCGTCGTCGTGTTCATCGGGAGGGCTTAGACGGAACAACCGATGGAAACGAGGCCTGGCGTACCGCAGAACGGAGGAAATGGCCTTGTGTTTGACCGGCCACGTTTGAGACGGGATCCTGTTGATCGGGAGGGGTGTGGCGTACCGCAAAACGGAGGAAACGGACCTCCTACGGTCGAAACGGGGGTCCTGTTGATCGGGAGGGGTGTGGTGTACCGCAAAACGGACGAAACGGACCTCCTACGGTCGAAACGGGGGTCCTGTTGATCGGGAGGGCTGTGGCGTACCGCAAAACGGACGAAACGGACCTCCTACGATCGAAACGGGGGTCCTGTTGATCGGGAGGGGTGTGGCGTCCCGCAAAACGGACGAAACGGACCTCCTACGGTCGAAACGGGGGTCCTGTTCATCGGGAGGGGTGTGGCGTACCGCAAAACAGGACTCCACGGGACTGTTCATCTCCACCATCGACCTCCTCCAGCCTCCACGGGCTATCGTCAACCTCCTCCAGCCTCCACGGGCTCCTGTTCATCCAGCCTCCACCGCGCGCTACTCCACCGGCTACTGTTCAACCACCCCTCCACGGGCACCCCTCCACCGTCTACTGTTCATCCAGCCCTCCACACCACGGGGTCCTGTTCAACCACCCCTCCACGGGCACCCCTCCACCGTCTACTGTTCATCCAGCCCTCCACCACACCACGGGGTCCTGTTCATCCAGAGGCAACACCACCGCTCACTATTCACCGCCCCCCCCCCCCCCCCCCGCAACGCTCACTGTTCATCCAATCGATCGGCTTCAGTTAGCAGCAGTAGCGAAGGAATCGCTCGATCGACTTCAATTAACAGCCATCGATCGATCGCTCGGGTTCAGTAACGCGTAGCCTGCAGTGCAATCGCTCGGGTTCAGTTAGAGCCCAACGCCAAGCTCGGGTTCAGTTAGAGCCAACGCCTCGCACACACGCGCGTACGTGTACGAGAGAAACGCGCATCGCTCGGCCCCCGACCTCCCACCGTAACCGGGAACTCCCCGAAATTTTCCTCCCCCTCGCTTCTACCATGGTTTTTTCCGTCATGAACGGCCCAAAGAATGTCATGCAGCTGCGTCTCCGGCCCGCCCAGGACGAAAAGCCCATTTTCTGTCATGATTTTTTGTCATAGAAGTAGGAGCCCACCACATCTATGATGATACCGGGTTTTGTCACAATTATTGTCATAGAAGTGTCATATGTATGACAGAACAATTTTTCGTTCGTCCCAAAATGTCACGGATGTGTCTTTTTTTTGTAGTGGTTCGTTGCGTTCGAAGACTATTTTGGAGTATTCGGAGGAGGATCCCGCCTTGCAATGCCGAAGACAATCTGTGCGCCGGACACCTCGTCATTGAAGCCTGGTTCAGGGGCTACTGAGGGAGTCCTGGACTAAGGGGTCCTCGGGCATCCGGACTGTTAGATATGGGCCGGACTGATGGGCTGTGATACAAAGACCGAAGACTTTCTTCCGTGTCCGGATGGGACTCTCCTTGGCGTGGAAGGCAAACTTGGCATCCAAATATGAAGATTCCTTTCTCTGTAACCGACTTTGTACAACCCTGATCTCCTCCAGTGTCTATATAAACCGGAGGGCTTAGTTCGTAGTGGCAATCATAATCATATAGGCTAGACTTCTAGGGTTTTAGCCAATACGATCTCGTGGTAGATCAACTCTTGTAACACTCATATTCATCAAGATCAATCAAGCAGGAATTAGGGTATTACCTCCATAGAGAGGGCCCAAACCTGGGTAAACATTGTGTCCCCCGTCTCCTGTTACCATCAACCTTAGACGCACAGTTCGGGACCCCCTACCCGAGATCCGCCGGTTTTGACACCGACAACATAGTTTAGACATCATATACACAATATCCAACACCATGTTCTTAGTTCAGACATCATATATACGAATGCCCTCCGCTTAGCATATAAATCACATATGTGAATTAAATCATGCGATCCTGATTACTTAGATAACATGTCTGTGCATTATGTCATGCGATCCTGTTTAGTTAGTCATCATATCTTTGAATTATGTAATGCTATGCTATCCAGATTAGATAGACATCATATATGTGAAATTATGTCATCCTATTTTGTTTAGTTAAACAATATACATGTCAACTATTTAATGCCCTCTTTTTTCCACACTATCTATTGCATCTGTCTCTTATACAATGTCTTCACATTCAACTATGTTTCTTGTTTATCAGCCATTTGAATTGGAGCGGGTGATGGTAGTACCTAGCGGAGTAAAAACACGGTCTTCAAATAAAACAGTGATACCTCTTGGTGGAGATAGCACCCCAGTTGTACATGCACGAGAACCAGCCCTACCACACATAACCCAGACTCTCGCAGATTTTACCCCTACTGCGATGGACAGAGAACCAGCTTCACCCAATCTAACCCCAACCCCAGCAGATATTAACCCAGTTCCTGTTGACACAGCACAATCTCCACCACGGAGCTCCCAAACAAGAGCAGTTAGTAAGGCAGCTCCAGTGTCCAAAGCGCTGGTACTACCACGGCGAACCCTAACTCCACCAATTAGTACACCTATTCCTATGGAGGAAGCACAACCAGCCATTCATAGTTTAGCATCTACCGCATTTGATGTTGTTAGATCCTATGTGCGTATCTTCCCATCATGGAAATATTATACTGAAGATGAAGGAAAATGCCAGTTGCAGGTGTTTGTCTAGGAGTTATGTGTAAGTAATGTTATTCACGGCAATTACTTTGCTTTGTCCCATACATTCTACCTCCATGATGGTTATAATACAGCAAATTTTCCAATTTTTCTCTATAGAGAAGGACCGATTTGGAAACTCGGGATGAGGTAACCTGTGCTAATACCTCTGCTATCTTCAAGAATGCTTGGTGGTAGTATCGGAATTACCTGAAGAAAACGTACTTCATTGGCAAAGAAACTCATCAAATTCCCTTACGTTCTCCTGAGACACATTTACTGGACGATGACTAGGAACGCCTTGTTCTTTACTGGTCCCGAACCAAGAATGTGGTAAGGTCTATGAGCTCATTTTATTTTAAGTACTATATGTTTGTGTCTTAATGTACTCTGTTCATGTAGAACAAGTGCTTAAACCTGAAGAACAATTGTTCTCATTTAAGATTCATTGCTATCGTGCATACTGCTTTGCTCTTGTATCACTGTATTTACTCATACAAACTTATTTTAAAATTGAACGATCCAATGGAAACTCCAATGGCACAACAGGTATGTTTACGCATGTTTCTTTAATAGGTTTGCTCTTATAAATAGCTCTGTTGATTTCAATTTCAATTGTGTATACAGTTGACTTCTCATATCATGCACATTACTAGCATCATAACAGGGCCAATAGTGTTGTTGTACATGTAGACCCGTGGTACCCGTCTGAAATCTTGTTGTGCCGTTTAGTTTCCCACGCTTTGTATTCTTTCAGTGCTGCTTTCTCTTGAACTGATATGATTTGAACCGTGTCTCTATTTTGATTTGGCAAGACAATGCAGTGACCATAGGACATAGATATATGTTTGTTTGATGCTTTTATAATGTACTACTTGGCAATAGAAGACTTGGTAGTTTAATCTTGTCCACCTTACTAATGAACTGGTTCACCGAAATGAGTTTCATATACTAGTACATGCTAAACCTGTTATGTGTCTGCTTGTTTCTTCTTTTAGAATGCTGACGAAATATTGGGGAAGAGTGCCTTATTAAGCAATGATAAAGGAAGTAATGCAGATAAGGTTCAGGATCGTGAGACATCCTTGTTGGTCTCCAACAAAGCTGATAAAACAGCTAAGGAAAACTATCTTGAAGACAGCGAGGCAACCCCAAAGTCCTGTCTTGGTTTACTGTTCGAGTTACTGGCCACTATCGCCTGCACAAGCTATTCAAACTCATTGTCTGAATCAGTTCGGTTTCTCGAGTCTCAACTACAAGCTGAAAGACATCGATCAGCAGTGCTGCGATAAGAAGCGGAAGGACTGCGGAAGTCCCTGGAGCATTCAGATGCATACTTTCTGGTGCAACAGCAAGCGTTGGAGGATTTTAGCGCCAAATAGGACAAAGCTAATAAGCTTGCTAAGCTTATTGCCAGCATGGTGGATATCCAGGATAATGTTTCTTGAGCTCTTCTAAAGTTGTTTCAGTTATGGACTTGTTTTGCTGCCGTGTTTATTTGCACTGGTGGCCAATTTTGACGGCCAGTGTATGTAATATGCTACTTTGTTCCCTATATTTGCACTAGTGGCGAACTTTGATGCCGAATGGATGTAATATGTGTAATAGTTGTAATAGGCTAGCGTTAGTTGCTTGCTTATTTATTTCCTTATTGTCTTGTTTAGTTGTTTGCTTGTAGTCACTGCAGTTCCTTTTCCGCGTTTTTCTAGTGGCCAAATAACCTATTTTTGGTAACTAGGCCACATTAATCATGGCCACACACGGACTGTTGTAACCATGGGCCTCCTGCGGGCCGTAGGTTCCGTGGGCCTTCTACGGGCCGTAGGATCCATGGGCCTTCTACGGGCCATAGGATCCATGGGCCTTCTATGGGACGTAGGATCCATGGATTTTCTATGGGCCGTATGATCCATGGGCCTTCTACGGGCCGTAGGATCCATTTGTCTTCTACGGGCCGTAGGATCCATGGGCCTTCTACGGGGTGTATATTCATTTCGCCAAACATGGGCCATACTATTCGTGGACCATAACGGGTCGTTAATAGGCCGTATTTGATAATGCTATGAAAACAGCCCAACAGGTTAACGGGCCACAAACGGGCCGAATGTAACCACGGGCTGTATTTGGCCCACAAATGAAACAGGCCAGTAACGGACCTTATCTAACCGAATTCTAGAAATGAGCCCAAGAATAAATGGGCCCTTAGAAGGCTGAAGGTTAACACGGGCTGGAAACGGACGACGGAATAATAGGCCATTAATGGGTATAAAGCGATACACTGTTCATTATGGGCCTGTTTCATCTCGGCCCTTTAATGGGCCGTGAGTTACAAAGGGCCTCATATGGGCCGAAAGACATCATGGGCCATACATGGGCCGGAAGATACAACGGGCTGGAATCATATTGGACAGCCCAGATGAAGCTACTGGGCTTAATTCCGATAAGTCGTAACGGGCCGGTAGTTACCGGGCCGTAAATGGGCTATATACAAACAGGTCGTTAATAGGCTTTCCGTGGGCTGGCCCGTTACCTCTTGACCAAGTCAAATGGGCCAACCTTTTCACCAGAATGGGCCTCTGTTGGGCCGTGGCATGTGTCGACATATCATAGGCGCCTTCTGTCCAATGAGTGGATGACATTTGTCCCAACGGTGAGCCAACACGTGTTTCCTCTGGCCAATGAGAATTTTACACGTGGAAAATACCCATTGGTCCGGGCTGTTAACGGGTTATCGGATCCAAAACTGGACCCGATAGCTTAACGGCGACCTATTAAGGTGGATGCCACGTGTCGGTCACCCTTGACGAAAGCACTTCTATGACGCGCGATTTATCGTCATGGAAGTGGACACTTCCGCGATGATAATTTTGGTAATGTCATGGAACACTTCTACGATAGCACAGGTATGACTATCTTGATTCTGTCATAAAATCATCATGGATGTACATGCATGACAGAAAACGTGACCTACTGTGATAAACACGTATCATCACGAAAGTGTCTTTTTTTGTAGTGTAGTAAAACACGTAGTCCTGCCTTTCTTTTCCCACTTTCACCAAGGGGTGGCAGACACAGAACGCTTAAATCGTGCCCCACATCGTCATCCTTCCTAAGAAGGACACGCCAACCTCGCCCGACGCCTTTAGGCCAATCGCTCTGCAAAACTACCCAATCAAAGCTATTGCTAAAGTCCTCACATCTCGCCTAAAACCGCTCATCCGTCTGTTAGTCCATGGCAATCACACCGGTTTCATTTCAGGCAGGAATGTCGCTGAGAACTACGTTTTTGCAGCTGATCTCATTAGCTCTTGCCACTCCCGCAAAAAACCAACTATGGTCTTTAAGCTCGATTTCCAAAAAGCTTTTGACTCCATGGCCTGGCCTGCCCTTGACAAAATCCTGGCAATCTGTGGATTCTCTGCAACCTTCCGTACCTGGACCCAAAACATTCTCCACATGGGCAAAGCTTCCATTCTCCTGAACGGGATCCCAGGCAACTAGATTCAATGCAAGAATGGCTTGCAGCAAGGTGACCCAGTTTCACCCTACCTCTTCCTCATCGTCACCGACCTGCTTCAACAACTCATCCTCCAGTACTCTGAATCTGCTCTTCACCACCCCATCTTCTCCCACCTGCCTCCCACTGTTCTCCAATACGCTGATGATACGCTCATCATTGCAGCCGCCTCCCCTGTCGCCGCCGCAGCCCTAGAAGTAACCCTAAACAATTTTGCACAAGCTATGGGCCTCGCCATCAACTTTTCCAAAACCACTCTAGCCACTCTACACACAGAGGAGTCCATGGCTCCTGCCATTGCCCTCACCATGGGCTGCTCATGCGCCCCTTTCCCCTAAATTTATCTCGGCCTTCCACTCGCCCCGACTAAGAATCCCACCAATGCCTTCACCCTGTTGATAGAACGATCTCAAAAACTTCTTACGAGCCGGCGCGTGAAACTACTCGACAAGGGCGATCGGCTCATCCTCATATTTGCAGTTCTGGACTCAATCCTCACCTATTTCATGTCCGTGTTTTCCATTCCCAAGAAAACACTCAAAACAATAGACTCACTGAGAAGGGCTGTTTTTTAGCAGGGGACGATGCTTGCTCGGGTGCTCAATGTCTTATTGCATGGAAAAATGTTTGCTTACCAAAAGAATTGGTGGTTTAGGGCTTAAAAACCTGCAGGTCCAAAACAATTGCCTTCTTATGAAATTTGCTGCCAAAGCCCTCTCCTCTGCTCAGACACCTTGGCTAGAGTGGCTTGACCTTCAACACCCTAATGCTCTAGTCTCCTCATCCCCTCAAACCTCCTTTCTCTGCCGCACGATTTCACAGCAAATCTCTACCCTACAGACTATCTCTTTTGTGTTAACAAACAATGGCTCACATACATATTTCTGGCTTGATACCTGGCTGACCCCACAACCCCTTGCCATCACCTTCCCCCACCTATTTGTTGGGAAATGTAGTAATTTCAAAAAAAATTCTACGCACACGCAAGATCATGGTGATGTATAGCAACGAGAGGGGAGAGTGTTGTCCACGTACCCTCGTAGACCGAAAGCGGAAGCGTTAACACAACGCGATTGATGTAGTCGTACGGCTTCACGATCCGACCGATCAAGTACCGAATGCACGGCACCTCCGAGTTCAGCACACGTTCAGCCCGATGACGTCCCTCGAACTCCGATCCAGCCGAGTGTTGAGGGAGAGTTTCGTCAGCACGACGGCGTGGTGACGATGATGATGTTCTACCGACGCAGGGCTTCGCCTAAGCACCGCTACAGTATTATCGAGGTGGACTATGGTGGAGGGGGGCACCGCACACGGCTAAGAGATCCAAAGGATCAATTGTTGTGTCTCTGGGGTGCCCCCTGCCCCCGTATATAAAGGAGCAAGGGGGGAGGCGGCCGGCCAAGGAGGAGGGTGCGCCAAGGGGGGAGTCCTACTCCCACCGGGAGTAGGACTCCTCCTTTCCGTGTTGGAGTAGGAGAGAAGGAAAGAGGGGGAGAGGGAGAAGGAAAAGGGGGCTGCACCCCTTGTCCAATTCGGACCAGAGGGGGGGGTGCGCGCCTCCTTCCTTTTGGCCTCTCTCCTCTATTCCCGTATGGCCCAATAAGGCCCAATACTTCTCCCCGGCGAATTCCCGTAACTCTCCGGTACTCCGATAAATACCCGAATCACTCGGAACCTTTCCGAAGTCCGAATATAGTCATCCAATATATCGATCTTTACGTCTCGGCCATGTCGAGACTCCTCGTCATGTCCCCGATCTCATCCGGGACTCCGAACTCCTTCGGTACATCAAAACTCATAAACTCATTATAAAACTGTCATCGTAACGTTAAGCGTCCGGACCCTACGGGTTCGAGAACTATGTAGACATGACCGAGACACGTCTCCGGTCAATAACCAATAGCGGGACCTGGATGCCCATATTGGCTCCCACATATTCTACGAAGATCTTTATCGGTCAAACCGCATAACAACATACGTTGTTCCCTTTGTCATTGGTATGTTACTTGCCCGAGATTCGATCGTCGGTATCTTAATACCTAGTTCAATCTCGTTACCGGCAAGTCTCTTTACTCGTTCTGTAATACATCATCTCGCAACAAACTCATTAGTTGCAATGCTTGCAAGGCTTAAGTGATGTGCATTACCGAGAGGGCCCAGAGATACCTCTTCGACAATCGGAGTGACAAATCCTAATCTCGAAATACGCCAACCCAACAAGTACCTTCGGAGACACCTGTAGAGCACCTTTATAATCACCCAGTTACGTTGTGACGTTTGGTAGCACACAAAGTGTTCCTCCGGTAAACGGGAGTTGCATAATCTCATAGTCATAGGAACATGTATAAGTCATGAAGAAAGCAATAGCAACATACTAAACGATCGAGTGCTAAGCTAACGGAATGGGTCAAGTCAATCACATCTTTATCCTAATGATGTGTTCCCGTTAATCAAATGAAAACTCATGTCTATGGCTAGGAAACATAACCATCTTTGATCAACGAGCTAGTCAAGTAGAGGCATACTAGTGACACTCTGTTTGTCTATGTATTCACACATGTATCATGTTTCCGGTTAATACAATTCTAGCATGAATAATAAACATTTATCATGATATAAGGAAATAAATAATAACTTTATTATTGCCTCTAGGGCATATTTCCTTCAGTCTCCCACTTGCACTAGAGTCAATAATCTAGTTCACATCGCCATGTGATTTAACATCAATAGTTCACATCACCATGTGATTAACACCCATAGTTCACATCGTCATGTGACCAACACCCAAAGGGTTTACTAGAGTCAGTAATATAGTTCACATCGCTATGTGATTAACACCCAAAGAGTACTAAGGTGTGATCATGTTTTGCTTGTGAGATAATTTTAGTCAACGGGTCTGTCACATTCAGATTCGTAAGTATTTTGCAAATTTCTATGTTTACAATGCTCTGCACGGAGCTACTCTAGCTAATTGCTCCCACTTTCAATATGTATCTAGACCGAGACTTAGAGTCATCTAGATTAGTGTCAAAACTTGCATCGATGTAACCCTTTACGACGAACCTTTTGTCACTTCCATAATCGAGAAACATATCCTTATTCCACTAAGGATAATTTTGACCGCTGTCCAGTGATCTACTCCTAGATCACTATTGTACTCCCTTTCCAAAATCAGTGTAGGGTATACAATAGATGTGGTGCACAGCATGGCATACTTTATAGAACCTATGGCCGAGGCATAGGGAATGACTTTCATTCTCTTTCTATCTTCTGCCGTGGTCGGGCTTTGAGTCTTACTCAATTTCACACCTTGTAATACAGGTAAGAACTCTTTCTTTGACTGTTCCATTTTGAACTACTTCAAAATCTTGTCAAGGTATGTACTCATTGAAAAAACTTATCAAGCGTTTTGATCTATGTCTATAGATCTTGATGCTCAATATGTAAGCAGCTTCACCGAGGTCTTTCTTTGAAAAACTCCTTTCAAACACTCCTTTATGCTTTGCAGAATAATTCCACATTATTTCCGATCAACAATATGTCATTCACATATACTTATCAAAAATGTTGTAGTGCTCCCACTCACTGTCTTGTAAATACAGGCTTTACCGCAAGTCTGTATAAAACTATATCCTTTGATCAACTTATCAAAGCGTATATTCCATCTCCGAGATACTTGCACCAGTCCATAGATGGATCGCTGGAGCTTGCATATTTTGTTAGCACCTTTAAGATTGAAAAAACCTTCTGGCTGCATCATATACAACTCTTCTTTAATAAATCCATTAAGGAATGCAGTTTTGTTTATCCATTTGCCAGATTTCATAAAATGCGGCAATTGCTAACATGATTCGGACAGACTTAAGCATAGATACGAGTGAGAAACTCTCATCGTAGTCAACATCTTGAACTTGTCAAAAATCTTTTGCGACAATTCTAGCTTTGTAGATAGTAACACTACTATCAGCGTCCGTCTTCCTCTTGAAAATCCATTTAATCTCAATGGCTCGCCGATCATTGGGCAAGTCAATCAAAGTCCATACTTTGTTCTCATACATGGATCTCATCTCAGATTTCATGGCCTCAAGCCATTTTGCGGAATCTGGGCTCACCATCGCTTCTTCATAGTTCGTAGGTTCGTCATGGTTAGTAACATAACCTCCAGAACAGGATTACCGTACCACTCTGGTGCGGATCTTACTCTGGTTGACCTACGAGGTTCAGTAATAACTTGATCTGAAGTTCCATGATCATCGTCATTAACTTCCTCACTAATTGGTATAGGCGTCACAGAAACTGGTTTCTGCGATGAACTACTTTCCAATAAGGGAGCAGGTACAATTACCTCATCAAGTTCTACTTTCCTCCCACTCACTTCTTTCGAGAGAAACTCCTGCTCTAGAAAGGATCCATACTTAGCAACGAATGTCTTGCCTTCAGATCTGTGATAGAAGGTGTACCCAACTGTCTCCTTTGGGTATCCTATGAAGACACATTTCTCCGATTTGGGTTTGAGCTTATCAGGATGAAACTTTTTCACATAAGCATCGCAACCCCAACTTTAAGAAACGACAACTTTGGTTTCTTGCCAAACCACAGTTCATAAGGCGTCGTCTCAACGGATTTTGATGGTGCCCTATTTAACGTGAATGTAGTTGTCTCTAATGCATAACCCCAAAACGATAGTGGTAAATTGGTAAGACACATCATAGATTGCACTATATCCAATAAAGTACGGTTATGACGTTCGGACACACCATTATGTTGTGGTGTTCCAGGTGGCATAAATTTGTGAAACTATTCCACATTGTTTTAATTGAAGACCAAACTCATAACTCAAATATTTGTCTCCGCGATCAGATCGTAGAAACTTTATTTTCTTGTCACGATGATTTTCCACTTCACTCTGAAATTCTTTGAACTTTTCAAATGTTTTAGACTTATGTTTCATCAAGTAGATATACCCATATCTTCTCAAATCATCTGTGAAGGTTAGAAAATAACGATACTCGCCGCGAGCCTCAACACTCATTGGATCGCATACATCAGTATGTATTATCTCCAATAAGTCAGTTGCTCGCTCCATTGTTCCGGAGAACGGAGTTTTAGTCATCTTGCCCATAAGGAATGGTTTGCAAGCATCAAGTGATTCATAATCAAGTGATTCCAAAATTCCATCAGCATGGAGTTTCTTCATGCGCTTTACACCAATATGACCTAAACGGCAGTGCCACAAATAAGTTGCACTATCATTATTAACTTTGCATCTTTTGGCTTCAATATTATGAATATGTGTATCACTACGATCGAGATCCAACAAACCATTTTCATTGGGTGTATGACCATAGAAGGTTTTATTCATGTAAAAAGAACAACAATTATTCTCTAACTTAAATGAATAACCGTGTTGCAATAAACATGATCAAATCATATTCATGCTCAACGCAAACACCAAATAACACTTATTTAGGTTCAACACTAATCTCGAAAGTACTGGGAGTGTGTGATAATGATCATATCAATCTTGGGACTACTTCCAACACACATCGTCGCCTCGCCCTTAACTAGTTTCTGTTCATTCTACAATTCCCGTTTCGAGTTACTACTCTTAGCAACTGAACCAGTATCAAATACCGAGGGGTTGCTACTAACACTAGTAAAATACACATCAATAATGTATATCAAATATACCTTGTTCACTTTGCCATCCTTCTTATCCGCCAAATACTTGGGGTGGTTCTGCTTCTAGTGACCAGTCCCTTTGCAGTAGAAGCACTTAGTCTCAGGCTTAGGTCCAGACTTGGGCTTCTTCACTTGAGAAGCAACTTGCTTGCCGTTCTTCTTGAAGTTCCCCTTCTTCCCTTTGCCCTTTTCTTGAGACTAGTGGTCTTGTCAATCATCAACACTTGATGCTCTTTCTTGATTTCTACCTTCGTCGATTTCAACATCAAGAAGAGCTCGCGAATCGTTTTAGTCATCCCTTGCATACTATAGTTCATCACGAAGTTCTAGTAACTTGGTGATGGTGACTAGAGAACTCTGTCAATCACTATCTTATCTGGAAGATTAACTCCCACTTGATTCAAGCGATTGTAGTACCCAGACAATCTGAGCACATGCTCACTAGTTGAGCGATTCTCCTCCATCTTTTAGCTATAGAACTTGTTGGAGACTTCATATCTCTCAACTCGGGTATTTACTTGAAATATTAACTTCAACTCCTGGAACATCTCATATGGTCCATGACGTTCAAATCGTCTTTGAAGTCCCGATTCTAAGCCGTTAAGCATGGTGCACTAAACTATCAAGTAGTCATCATATTGAGCTAGCCAAACGTTCATAACGTCTGCATCTGCTCCTGCAATAGGTCTGTCACCTAGCGGTGCATTAAGGACATAATTCTTCTGTGCAGCAATGAGGATAAACCTCAGATCACGGATCCAATCCGCATCATTGCTACTAACATCTTTCAACACAATTTTCTCTAGGAACATATAGAAATAAACATATGAAAGCAACAACGCAAGCTATTGATCTACAACATAATTTGCAAGATACTACCAGGACTAAGTTCATGATAAATTTAAGTTCAATTAATCATATTACTTAAGAACTCCCACTTAGATAGACATCCCACTAATCCTCTAAGTGATCACGTGATCCATATCACCTAAACCATGTCCGATCATCACGTGAGATGGAGTAGTTTCAATGGTGAACATCACTATGTTGATCATATCTACTATATGATTCACGCTTGACCTTTCGGTCTCCGTGTTCCGAGGCCATATCTGTTATATGCTAGGCTCGTCAAGTTTAACCTGAGTATTCCGCGTGTGCAACTATTTTGCACCCGTTGTATTTGAACGTAGAGCCTATCACACCCGATCATCACGTGGTGTCTCAGCACGAAGAACTTTCGCAACGGTGCATACTCAGGGAGAACACTTATACTTTGATAATTTAGTGAGGGATCATCTTATAATGCTACCGTCAATCAAAGCAAGATAAGATGCATAAAAGATAAACATCACATGCAATCAATATAAGTGATATGATATGGCCATCATCATCTTGTGCTTGTGATCTCCATCTCCGAAGCACCGTCATGATCACCATCGTCACCGGCGCGACACATTGATCTCCATCATAGCATCATTGTCGTCTCGCCAATCTTATGCTTCTACGACTATCACTACCGCTTAGTGATAAAGTAAAGCATTACAGGGCGATTGCATTGCATACAATAAAGCGACAACCATATGGCTCCTGCCAGTTGCCGATAACTCGGTTACAAAACATGATCATCTCATACAATAAATTTAGCATCATGCTTTGACCATATCACATCACAACATGCCCTGCAAAAACAAGTTAGACGTCCTCTACTTTGTTGTTGCAAGTTTTACGTGGCTGCTACGGGCTTAGCAAGAACCGTTCTTACCTACGCATCAAAATCACAACGATAGTTTGTCAAGTTGGTGTTGTTTTAACCTTCGCAAGGACCGGGCGTAGCCACACTCGATTCAACTAAAGTGAGAGAGACAGACACCCGCCAGTCACCTTTAAGCAACGAGTGGTCGCAACGGTGAAACCGGTCTCGCGTAAGCGTACGCGTAATGTTGGTCCGGGCCGCTTCATCTCACAATACCGCTGAACCAAAGTATGACATGCTGGTAAGCAGTATGACTTATATCGCCCACAACTCACTTGTGTTCTACTCGTGCATAACATCAACGCATAAAACCAGGCTCTGATACCACTGTTGGGAAACGTAGTAATTTCAAAAAAATTCTACGCACACGCAAGATCATGGTGATGCATAGCAACGAGAGGGGAGAGTGTTGTCCACGTACCCTCGTAGACCGAAAGCGGAAGCGTTAACACAACGCGATTGATGTAGTCGTACGTCTTCACGATCCGACCGATCAAGTACCGAACACACGGCACCTCCGAGTTCAGCACACGTTCAGCCCGATGACGTCCCTCGAACTCCGATCCAGCCAAGTGTTGAGGGAGAGTTTTGTCAGCACGACGGCGTGGTGACGATGATGATGTTCTACCGACGCAGGGCTTCGCCTAAGCACCGCTATAGTATTATCGAGGTGGACTATGGTGGAGGGGGGCACCGCACACGGCTAAGAGATCCAAA
This sequence comes from Triticum aestivum, assembly GCF_018294505.1. Lineage (NCBI taxonomy): Eukaryota > Viridiplantae > Streptophyta > Magnoliopsida > Poales > Poaceae > Triticum > Triticum aestivum. The sequence goes on along the minus strand of NC_057808.1, from coordinate 72,850,597 downwards.
GGATCAATTGTTGTGTCTCTGGGGTGCCCCCTGCCCCCGTATATAAAGGAGCAAGCGGGGAGGCGGCCGGCCAAGGAGGAGGGTGCGCCAAGGGGGGAGTCCTACTCCCACCGGGAGTAGGACTCCTCCTTTCCTTGTTGGAGTAGGAGAGAAGGAAAGAGGGGGAGAGGGAGAAGGAAAAGGGGGCTGCACCCCTTGTCCAATTCGGACCAGAGGGGGGTGCGCGCCTCCTTCCTTTTGGCCTCTCTCCTCTATTCCCGTATGGCCCAATAAGGCCCAATACTTCTCCCCGACGAATTCCCGTAACTCTCCGGTACTCTGATAAATACCCGAATCACTCGGAACCTTTCCGAAGTCCGAATATAGTCGTCCAATATATCGATCTTTACGTCTCGGCAATTTCGAGACTCCTCGTCACATCCCCGATCTCATCCGGAACTCCGAACTCCTTCGGTACATCAAAACTCATAAACTCATAATAAAACTGTCATCGTAACGTTAAGCGTGCGGACCCTACGGGTTCGAGAACTATGTAGACATGACCGAGACACGTCTCCGGTCAATAACCAATAGCGGGACCTGGATGCCCATATTGGCTCCCACATATTCTACGAAGATCTTTATCGGTCAAACCGCATAACAACATACGTTGTTCCCTTTGTCATCGGTATGTTACTTGCCCGAGATTCGATCGTCGGTATCTTAATACCTAGTTCAATCTCGTTACCGGCAAGTCTCTTTACTCGTTCTGTAATACATCATCTCGCAACAAACTCATTAGTTGCAATGCTTGCAAGGCTTAAGTGATGTGCATTACCGAGAGGGCCCAGAGATACCTCTTCGACAATCGGAGTGACAAATCCTAATCTCGAAATACGCCAACCCAACAAGTACCTTCGGAGACACCTGTAGAGCACCTTTATAATCACCCAGTTACGTTGTGACGTTTGGTAGCACACAAAGTGTTCCTCCGGTAAACGGGAGTTGCATAATCTCATAGTCATAGGAACATGTATAAGTCATGAAGAAAGCAATAGCAACATACTAAATGATCGAGTGCTAAGCTAACGGAATGGGTCAAGTCGATCACATCTTTATCCTAATGATGTGATCCCGTTAATCAAATGACAACTCATGTCTATGGCTAGGAAACATAACCATCTTTGATCAATGAGCTAGTCAAGTAGAGGCATACTAGTGACACTCTGTTTGTCTATGTATTCACACATGCATCATGTTTCCGGTTAATACAATTCTAGCATGAATAATAAACATTTATCATGATATAAGGAAATAAATAATAACTTTATTATTGCCTCTAGGGCATATTTCCTTCACTATTTTCACACTCCACCCTAGAGCTGGTTAAAGTGGCTAATATTTTACGATTTGGTGTCGAAGCTAACCTCCGTAATCGGCTCTGTCTCATGGCAGAACAAGAGCTTGTGTCGCTTGTGGCTATTTTGCAGGACTTCATGCCCTCGGTGGACGAAGATCAACGGTTCCTACACCACGGCCATGGCTTCACCACCAAGCATCTGTAAAGTGCCCTCATTGCTCGGCCAGATAACGATCTCGTTGCCCCTCTCATCTAGAGTGCCAAGGCTCCTCGCAAGCTAAAAGTCTTCGCCTGGCTACTCTTCAAGGACCACCTCAATACCAGGGTCAACCTCGCCCACAAGCATATAATCTCTTCGGATATATGCCCCCGGTGTGCTAGGTTACCCGAAGACTCCATGCACCTCTTCATCACATGCCCTCTTGCCAATAGGATTTGGCAATGCCTTGGGATTCTGCCACAAGCCAATGACATCACTGAGCTCTAGGACGTCACTCTGCCTCCTCACCTCTCTACCACGGCATGGCCCTTTGTCCTCATGGCAATACTATGGAAGATCTGGGTAGCACGTAAGGAAATGGTGTTTAGGACCGTGGATCAATGTTCTGTAATAACCCTTAGGAACCTTACTTCTGATTGGACATTTGGTTTCACCGTCTCGTGGAAACACAAGACAAGGAGGACGTCTTCTCATGGCGTTCCTACCTCTCTGCACGTTGCACCGTGCCTATGTAATTCTGTACTTGCTGCCCTGGCAGTCCTTTGAGTAATATATTCAGGTGGGGGAGCTCCCCCCGGTGATTCTCAAAAAAAAATAGTCGGGTTCAAATTTACATCGGTGAAAGATTTAATGGTCACTACTATTCATCTCAACCGTCTGTGAAGCTTTTATCCACTTCCATCTGGTTCGTCCATTAATTAATGAGGTGATGTGCAGGAATCGACACTTTAAGGTTCAGTGCTAGCCCTAACACTTCTCTTGTTAACTAAGATTTATAATTTTCTTTCTCCACTAATCCGGTTGCCGCTAGAAGAAGCATCACATCGGTCATGCCTTCCAGGTTGGATAATCCAAACTTATGTGTAAAGGTCATCGGTCATGCCTTCCAGGTTGGATAATCCAAACTTATGTGTAAAGGTCGATTGACAATCGACCTTGTGCTAAGCTCGCACTTGCAAACTACGACCCACTTTTTTTAACAAACCCCAAATGAAGTAGCAAGAATGCAATTGGATCCTCATGCTGACCTCACGGGGAATGAGAATGCCACACTAGTAGAAAAAGGGTATAATGTGAAGCACATTAGTCCCGGTTTGTAACTGAACCGGCACTAATGTGACCATTAGTGCCGGTTCCAACGGCTAGGTGGGCGGCGCTCATTAGTTCATGGCGAACCTTTAGTACCGGTTCGTGCCACGAACCGGTACTAATGAGGTGGTGGCAGGCTTGTGTCGGGCTGCAACCCCACTAGAACCTTTAGTACCGGTTCATCCCATGAACCGGGACTAGTGATGAACCTTTTGTCCCGGTTCATATAACCAACCGGTACTAAAGGTCGCACTATATATAGTGCTTCGTCCAGCCCAAGCCGAAGCGCTCTGTTTTTTCCCTCTCCTCTGTTTTCTTCCTCTTCCTCTCGAGCTCACACTCCATTTTTGCCCAAATTTGTGAAGATTTGAAGGCACCCCATCCATCCAAGTGATCACAAAGGTTCGCAACTTTGTCCTTTCATCTCTCATTGCTAGATTAGCTCTTGCAATGCTCTATAAGTATAGTGATTTGTGGCATATATTTTGGGAGGAATTATATGTGGTAGTATTTGATTTATATGCAATTTGAGGTCAAAATACCTCTTAGTTTGCATATGTAGGTGTGGTTTACTTAGTGCCTTCCCGTCTCTGTCCTAACCACCGTCGAGCGCCCGCACCGTCCTGTCGCCGGCACCACCTTGTGGTGAGCCTCTTGTTCCTATCGTTTTTATATAAAAAAATCATGTTTGTGTGATTTACATATATAGTTACTCGTATAATTATCTTACTCGTACGTTGTTTGTTATACATAGTGCCATGGTTTTGATATCCGTCCCCATCGGCCCTCGTTCGGGTTATGATTAGGATGTGGTATATTCTCTTTTATAACTATTTGTTGCATTTTGTGTTTATGACAAATTATACCCATCAAGTTGACATAGATATTTTTATCTAGGAGGTATGTGAACTGGAAATTCCAACCGACCCAATTGTCGAGAGGTTAAATTTAGTTGAAAAAGAAACCGAGTATTTGAAAGAAAAATTGAAAAGAATTGAGGGGGAGAAGATGGAACTGGAGTTGCATGTTGCTGATGTCGTCGATGATCACAAGATTAAGATGGAGAAAATGCGCTTGAAGATTAGAAAGATTAGAAAATATGTCATTGATAGTGAGGCTTGGTATCATTATGATGTTGGATCAATTGTTACCTTAGTTGCGATCTTGATCGCATTTATTGTTGCATTTAAATGCTTTAGCTAGAGAGTTATTTGTATGTTTGTTTTATGAGAATAAGTGTTGTATAAACTTTATGTATGAACTTGTATTAATTTGGTCTATTCGGTGCTGTGTAATGAAGATGAGCCGGCAATGGATGTACGATGACCGATGCTCTCCCCAGTTCGTTAATGGCGTGAATACTTTTATGCTTGCGGCTGAGGCAAACAAGCGGGCGGATGGTTTTATGCCTTGTCCATGTGCCGGCTGTAAGAATGATACCAATTACTCTAAGTCAAGAACCATTCACGTCCACCTGTTTGAGTCCGGTTTCATGCCCCACTATAATGTTTGGACCAAGCACGGAGAAAGAGGGGTTATGATGGAAGATAATGAAGATGAAGAGGACGACGACAGCTATCCTGGCCATGGGTTCCCTGAATACGATGGTACAACAATGGGGGAAGAAGTTGAGCCAGCAATGCGGGAAGAAGCTGAAGAAGAGGCATCAGACGAGCCCGCTGATGATCTAGGTCGGGCCATTGCTGATGCAAAGAGAAACTACGTAAGTGAAAAGGAGAAGAAGAAGTTGCAGCGCATGTTAGAGCATCAAAAGAAATTGTTGTACCTGAATTGCGAAGCTGACAAGAAAAAGTTGGGCACCACACTGGAATTGCTGCAATGGAAGGCAGAGAATGGTGTATCTGATAAGGGATTTGGAAATTTGCTGATAATGTTAAAGAAGATGCTTCCAAAGGACAACGAATTGCCCGAGAGTACATATGAAGCAAAGAAGGCCGTCTGCCCTCTAGGGTTAGAGGTGCAGAAGATACATGCATGCCCTAATGACTGCATCCTCTACTGCGGTGAGTACGAGGATTTGAACGCGTGCCCGGTATGCGGTGCATTGCGCTATAAGATCAGCCACAATGACCATGGTGATGTCGAGGGCGAGCGCCCCAGTAAGAAGATTCCTGCCAAGGTGATTTGGTATGCTCCTATAATACCACGGTTGAAACGTCTGTTCCAAAACAAAGAGCATGCCAAGGCGATGCGATGGCACAGAGAAGACCGTAAGAAAGACGGGAAGTTGAGAGTACCCGCTGACGGGTTGCACTGGAGAAAAATCGAGAGAAAGTACAGGGAGGACTTTGCAGGTGACGCAAGGAACATATGGTTTGGTCTAAGCGCAGATGGCATTAATCCTTTTGGGGAGCAGAGCAACAACCATAGCACCTGGCCTGTGACTCTATGCATGTATAACCTTCCTCCTTGGTTGTGCATGAAGCGGACCTTCATTATGTTGCCAGTGCTCATCCAAAGCCCTAAGCAACCCGGCAACGACATTGATGTCTGCCTAAGGCCATTAGTTGAAGAACTCTTATAGTTGTGGAATGGAAAAGATGTACGTGCGTGGGATGAGCACAAACAAGAAGAATTTGACCTACATGCATTGTTGTTCGTGACCATCAATGATTGGCCTGTTCTCAGTAACCTTTCAGGACAGACAAACAAGGGATACCGCGCATGCACGCACTGTTTGGATGATACCGACAGTATATATTTGGATAATTGCAGGAAGAATGTGTACCTGGGACATCGTCGATTTCTTCCGAGCAGACATCCCGTAAGAAAGAAAGGCAAGCATTTCAAAGGTGAGGCAGATCACTGGACGAAGCCTTGGCACCGTACTGGTGATGATGTACATGATATGGTGAAGGATTTGAAGGTAATCTTTGGAAAGGGTCCTGGCGGACAATCTATTCCGAATGACGCTGATGGACGCGCACCCATGTGGAAGAAGAAATCTATATTTTGGGACCTGCCCTATTGGAAAGACCTAGAGGTCCGCTCCGCAATCGACGTGATGCACGTGACGAAGAATCTTTGCGTGACCCTGCTTGTCTTCTTGGGCATGTATGGGGAGACAAAAGATACACCGGAGGCATGGGAGGACCAGCAACATATGCACGGAAAAGACGGCATACATCAGGGTCATGCCAGCTATGCTCTTACCAAAGAAGAGAAGGAAATCTTCTTTGAATGCCTTCTTAGTATGAAGGTACCGTCTGGCTTCTCGTCGAATATAAAGGGAATAATAAATATGGCGGAGAAAAAGTTTCAGAACCTAAAGTCTCATGGCTGCCACGTGATTATGACGCAGCTGCTTCCGGTTGCATTGAGGGGGCTTCTACCAGAAAATGTTCGATTAGCCATTGTGAAGCTATGTGCATTCCTCAATGCAATCTCTCATAAGGTAATCGATCCAGAAATCATACGAAGGTTAGAGAATGATTGGTGCAACGTCTTGTCAGTTTCGAGTTGGTGTTCCCACCATCCTTCTTAAACATCATGACGCACGTCCTAGTTCACCTATGCGAAGAGATTAACGTTCTGGGTCCTGCATTTCTACACAATATGTTCCCCATTGAGAGGTTCATGGGAGTCTTAAAGAAATATGTTCATAACCGTGCTAGGCCAGAAGGAAGCATCTCAAAGGGCCATGAAAATGAGGAGGTCATTGAGTTTTGTATTGACTTTATTCCTGAACTTAAGCCGATTGGTGTTCCTGAATCGCGGCATAAGGGCAGACGTGGTGGAAATGGCACGCTAGGACCGGATCAAATAATATGTATGGACGGGCATTCTCTCACTCAAGCACACTACACAGTTCTACAAAATTCCGCCTTGGTGGCTCCGTATATGGAGGAACACAAGAATTTTCTACGCTCCAAACACCCGGAGCAGTCTGACGACCGGATTACACGTGAACAAACGGGGACTTACGCCGATTGGTTGCAGACACATGCCATGCATGACACCGCTGTTGAAGATGACATGTACTTGCTGTCCCAGTTACCATCTTCAAATATAATGACTTTCAAACGGTACGAGATAAATGGGAATACATTTTACACGATCACCCAAGATAAGAAGAGCACCAACCAAAACAGTGGTGTCCGCTTTGATGCAGCAACCAAGAGGGGAAAGGACACATATTATGGTTACATATAGGACATATGGGAACTTGACTATGGATGTGGTTTGAAGGTCCCTTTGTTTTGGTGCAAATGGGTCAATATGACACGAGGCGGGGTAACGAAAGACCCACAGTACGGAATGACAATAGTGGATCTCGACAATCTTGCGTACGCAGATGAACCATTCGTCCTAGCCAATGGTTTGGCGCAGGTTTTCTATGTGAAGGACATGTCTACCAAGCCGAGAAAAAATAATATAAGGAAGCGAATACATCATACGATGAGACAAAGCGCCACATAGTTCTTTTAGGAAAAAGAAACATCATGGGAGTGGATGACAAGACAGACGTGTCAGAAGATTATGAAAAGTTTGATGAAATTGCTCCATTCACAGTGAATATTGACCCGAGCATCCAGTTAAATGATGAAGATTGTCCATGGTTACGGCGCAAAGGGACACACGCGAAGAAAAAGTTTCACACCCAAAGATCCCACTCTGGGATGTGATCGGCTTCACTGTCATCACTTTCTTCTCTAGTGAGTTTCCGGACATATATATCTAGAAAGTCCCACTTTGAACAAACCGGAGGGAATCTTTGTAATAGTTAGGGTACTTATGTGTTTTGGCATTTGAAACGCGAAGAAATATTATGTGCAAACAAATTATTTCATGCATTATGTAGGACTTCATTTGCTATTTTTTGGAGCTAAATGACCCTTATATTGAAAAGCACTACAAATGAATGCAAGATAGGATAGTCTGTAAACAATGCAAGAAGATCCATACTTCTCTAACTTCAAAAATTCTAAAAAAATACCACACTGTAGAAAATTTGTTGTTTCTTACTTTGGAAAATTTCATGATTTTATCGCATTCTGACTTCCCAGAAGAATTCAGACAATGATAGAAAACTTTCTGTTTTCAAACAGCAACATGTCTATAATGATCTGCAGAATTACCATACTTATTTTACTACAAAAATTCTGAAAAATTAGGAAAACATGGGAAATTTGTATGTCAATCGTCTATAAAAAAATTCAGAATTTTATCGCATTCCATGAATTTTAACAATTCTGTTACTGGAAACAAAAGTTTCTGTTTTTCCACAAAATCAAGTCAACTATCATCCACACTATCCCAAAGGCTATACTTGGTACTTTATTGACACAAAAGCTACAAGAAGCATGTGCTAAAATTTGGGAGGGTTACAGCAAAAACTGGATGCACTTCGTGTACAAAATGGATAATCTCTTTCGACGTGTCAGGGTTTCGGACGAAAACTCATCTATTACAAAGGCATTTCATTTTTTTAAACTTATTTCAGTCCAGACTTTTTATGCGTTCAGTATGCACCATTGAAAGCCACGTCATCAATTTTCAACCCTTTTTGACTTCATTTTCTATTTTTCATGCATATACTGATTTTTTTTAGCTAAATGACCCTTATATTGAAAAGCAGTACAAATGAACTCTGAAAAGGTTGAAAGTTGTCATGGTATCATCATTTCACCCACATAGCATGTGCTAGAAAGTTCAGAGGGTTGCGGAAAAAACTGGATGCACTTCGTGTACAAAATGGATAATCTCTTTCGAAGTATCAGGGTTTTAGACGAAAACTCATCTGTTACAAAAGACATTTCAATTTTTTAAACTTATTCCAACTCTAGACTTTTTGTGCGTTCAGTATGCACCATTGAAAGCCACGTCATCAATTTTCAACCCTTTCTGACTTCATTTGCTATTTTTCATGCATTTACTGATTTTTTTTAGCTAAATGACCCTGAAATTGAAAAACACTTCAAATGAACTATGAAAAGGTTGAAAGTTGGCATGGTATCATCATTTCACCCACATAGCATGTGCAAAAAAGTTGAGAGGGTTACGGCAAAAACTGGATGCACTTCGTGTACAAAAGGGACAATCTCTTTCGAAGTATGAGCGTTTCGGACGAAAACTCATCTGTTACAAAGTCATTTCATTTTTTAACTTATTACAACTCCAGACTTTTTGTGCGTTCAGTATGCACCATTCAAAGCCACGTCATCAACTTTCAACCCTTTCTGACTTCATTTGCTATTTTTCATGCATTTACTGATTTTTTTGAGCTAAATGACCCTGAAATTGAAAAACAGTATAAATGAACTCTGAAAAGGTTGAAAGTTGGCATTGTATCATCATTTCACCCACATAGCATGTGCAAAAAAGTTGAGAGGGTTACAGCAAAAACTTGATGCACTTCGTGTACAAAATGGACAATCTCTTTCGAAGTTTCAGGGTTTTGGACAAAAACTCATCTGTTACAAAGGCATTTCATTTTTTTAAATAAGCTAAGTATTACCAAATTGAATATAGTGATAAAACACACTAATATTAAACATAAAAAGGAATCACTGAAAAATCTATTTTTAAAGTAAAGTTATTCACAAACTAGTGATTCACACAAATTTCAAATAATTCAAATTTAAGCTATTCAAATTTGAAAACTACTGGCACTAACAGAAAGTTTGTATTTTTTGTACCTAAAGCAAAAATATTTGCAAAGAAATTCTAAATACAGCAAAAAACAACTCAGAAATAAATAAAAGAAAATAAATAAAGCAGAAAAGAAAAAACTAAATAAAAAAGTCCGCCTACTGGGCCACAGCGGTCTGCATACGACTAGAAACCCAACCTGTGGTTGGGCCAGGATGCAAGCCCGCTAGCCCAGTAGGCCTAAGAGGGCAGCGCAGTTGTTTAGGCCGAGAAGCCTGCTTTTGTAGAGGAGCTCGAAGGAGCAGCCGCGGCTGGGTTTATAAACCAGTGCGGTTTCCCTTCGCTCGGCGAGGTGGGACTAAACTTTAGGCACCGCGGGGTGGCAGCGCACCCCCTTTAGTACCGGGTCGTGGCTCCAACCGGTACTAAAGGGGGGTCTTTAGTACCGGTTGCAGCCACAACCCGGTACTAAAGGGGGTCGCTTCCCGCCGCTTGGCCTGGCCAAATTTGACCTTTAGTACCGGTTGGTGGCTCCAACTGGTACTAAAGGTCAGTCCTATATATACAACACTTACGAAAATTTCAGTTTCATCTCCACTTCTCCTCTGCTTCGACGTCGACGTCGTCGCCGCCCCCGTCCCGCGCCGCCGCCGCACGCCGTTGCCGCCCCCGTCCCTGTCGATCGACTCGCGCGCCGCTCCCGTCGCCGGCCCATCTCCGTCGTCG